>NC_046158.1:21153956-21308956 GCF_011064425.1 Rattus rattus
CACACCTAAAATCTCTAGAACAAAAAGAAGCAAATACACCTAAGAGGAGTAGGAGGCAGGAAATAATAAAACTCAGGGCTAAAATCAACCAAGGAGAAACAAAATGGAGTATACCAAGAAACAAAACAAGGAACTAGTTCTTTGAGAAAATCACCAAGATAAATAAACTCTTAGCCAGACTAACGAGAAGGCACAGAGAATGTATCCAAATTAACAAAATCAGAAATGAAAAGGGAGACATAACAACGGAAACTGAGAAATTTGAAAAACCAACAGATCCTACTACAAAAGCCTATATGCAACAAAGCTCGAAAATCTGGAGGAAATGCACAATTTTCTAGACAAATACCAGGTACTAAAGTTAAATCAGGAACAGATAAACCATTTAAACAACCCCATAACTCCTAAAAGAAATAGAATCAGTTCTTAAAAGTCTCCCCACCCAAAAGAGCCCAAGACCAGGTGGGTTTAGTACAGAATTCAATCAGACCTTCATAGAAGACCTCATACCAATACTGTCCAAACTAGTTCACAAAATAGAAACAGATGGAGCACTACCAAATTCCTTCTATGAAGCCACAATTATGCTTATACCTAAAAATCACACAAAGACCCAACAAAGAAAGAGAACTTCAGACTAATCTCCTGTGTGAATATCGACGTGAAAATTCTCAATAAAATTCTTGCCAACTGAATCCAAGAACACATCAAAATGATCATCCATCATGATCCAGTAGGCTTCATCCTGGGATGCAGGGATGGTTCAATATACAGAAATTCATCAACATAATCCACTATATAAACAAATTCAAAGATAAAAACCACATGATCATTTCATTAGATGCCAAGAAAGCATTTGACAAAATTCAACAAGCCTTCATGATAAAAGTCCTGGAAAGATCAGGATTTCAAGACCCATACCTAAACATAGTAAAAGCAATATACAGCAAATCAGTGGCCAACATCAAACTAATGGAGAGAAACTTGAAGCAATCCCACTAAAATCAGGGACTAGTCAAAGCTGCCCACTCTTTCCCAACTTATTTAATAAGTACTCATGTCCTAGCCAGAGCAATAAGACAATGAAAGGAGGTCAAAGGGATTCAAATTGGAAAGGAAGAAGTCAAAATATCACTATTTGCACCTGTTATGATAGTATACTTAATTGACCCCAAAAGTTCCCCCAGAAAACTACTAAGCCTGATAAACAACTTTAGCAAAGTGACTGGGTATAGAATTTACACAAACAAATCAGTAACCTTCCTTCACTCAAAGAATAAACAGGCTGAAAAGGAAGTTAGGGAAATGGCACCCGTCACAATAGTCCCAAATTATATATAATACCTCAGTGTGACTTTATCCAAGCAAGTGAAAGATCTGTATGACAAGAACTTTAAGTCTCTGAAGAAAGAAATTGAAGATCTCAGAAAATGGAAGGACCTCCCATGCTCATGTATTCACAGGATTAATATAGTCAAAATGGCTATTTTGCCAAAAGCAATCTACAGATTCGATATAATCCCCCTCAAAATTCCAAATTAATTCTTCATAGAGTTAGAAAGAGCAATTTGCAAATTCATTTGGAATAACAAAAAAAACAGAATAGAAAAAAATTATACTCAACAATAAAAGAACTTCTGGGGAAATCACCATCCCTGACCTCCAGCAGTATTACAGAGCAATAGTGATAAAAAATTCTATGGTATTGGCACAGAGACAGGAAAGTAGATCAATGGAATAGAATTGAACAACTGGAGATGAACCCACACACCTATGGTCAACTGATCTTTGACAAAAGAGCTACAATGATCCAGTGGGAATAAAGTAGCATTTTCAGCAAATGGTACTGGTTCAACTGGAGGTCAGCATGTAAAAGAATGCAAATCAATCCATTTTTATCTTCCCATACAAAGCTCAGTTCCTAGTGGATCCAGGACATCCACATAAAACCAGATACACGAAACCTATTTAAAGAAAAATTGGGGAGAGTCTCGATCACATGGGCCCTAGGGAAATTTTCCTTAACAGAACACCAATGGCTTATGCTCTAAGATCAAGAATCAACAAATGGAACCTCAAAAAAACTGCAAAGTTTCTGTAAGGCAAAGGACACTGTCATTAGTACAAAATGGCAACCATCAGACTGGGAAAAGATGTTTACCAATTCTACATCGGATGTAGGGCTAATATCCAATATATATAAAGAACTCAAGAAGTTAGTCTCCAGAGAATCAAATAACCCTATTAAAAATGGGGTACAGAGATAAAGTATTCTCAACTGAACAACATTGAATGGTTGAGAAGCACCTAACAAAATTTTTAACACCCTTAGTCATCCAGGAAATGGAAATCAAAACACTCCTGAGATTTCACCTCATACCAATAGGAATGGCTAAGATCATAAACTCAGGTAACAATAGATGCTGACAAGGAGGTGGAGAGAGAGAAACACTTCCCCAGTGTTGGTGGGATTGAAAGCTCTTATAACCACTCTGGCTATCAGTCTGGAGATTCCACAGAAAATTGGACATAGTACTACCTGAAGACCCAGCTATGCCTAGTACTACCTGAAGACCCAGCTATGCCTCCCCTGGGCATATACCAAAAAGATGCTCCCACATATAACAAGGACACATTGTCTACTATGTTCATAACAGCCTTATTTATAATAGTCAGAAGCTGAAAAGAACCCAGATGTCCTTGTATAGAAGAATGAATACATAAAATGTGGTACATTTACACAATGGAGTACTACTCAGCTATTAAAAAGAATGGCTTCATGAAATTCATAGGCAAATGGATGGAACTAGAAAATATCATCCTGAGTGAGGTAACCCAATCACAAAAAATTCACACTGTATGCACTCACTGATAAGTGGATATTAGCCCAAAAGCTCAGATTACCCAAGATACAATCCACAGACCACTTGAAGCTCAAGAAGAAGGGCAACCAAAGTGCAGATGCTTCAATCCTTCTTAGAAGGGGGAAGAAAAATCTTCTTAGTGGGAGGTATGAAGACAAAGTTTGGAACAGAGACTGAAGGAATGACCATTCAGAGACTGCCCCATCTGGGGATCCACCCCATATATATACTGTCACCAAACTCAGTCAGAATTGGGGATGCCAAGAAGCACGCGATTGCAGGAGCCTGATATAGCTGTCTCCTGGGAGGCTGTTCCGGAACATAAGAAATACAGAGGTAGATTCTTAGAGCCAACCACTGAACTAAGAACAGGGTCCCCATTGGAGGAGTTAAAGAAAGGATTAAAGGAGTTGAACGGATTTGTAACCACATAAGAACAATATCAACCAACCAGAGCTCTCAAGGACTAAACCACCATCCAAAGAGTACACATAGACAGATCTATGGCTCCAGCTGCATATGTAGCAGAGGATGGCTTTGTTGGGTACCAATGGGAAGAGAAGCCCTTGGTCCTGCCAAGGCTCATCCCCAGTGTAGGGGAATATCAGAGAAGGGTGGCAGCAAGGGATGGGTGGGTGGTGGGGGAACAAACTCATAAAAGAAGGGGGAAGCGATATATGATAGGGGATTTATGGACAGGAAACCGAGAAAGGGGATAACATTTAAAATGTAAATAAATTTTTAAAAATCTAAAAACAGGTGATAAAAATTGTTGTCATCATTACAGATGATCATTAGGCAATTATTAAGGTCATTTGCTATATAGATATGTGATAGATGATAGGTAGATAGATAAATAGATGGATAGATGGATAGATAGATGATAGATAGAACATTGTAAGTTGTATAAAGATTTTATTACAGTAGAAAGGTAAACAGTTGATTACAATTTTATTGGTTTGCTACAACCTAACTGCGCAACCTCTGTGTTTTCATAGATGCAGATTAGTTGATGCACTCTCAGATTAAATATGTGAGATACAGGAGAATTTAGAATAAATAGAAATAAATTTCAATCAACCATTTATATTTGTACTGTAATAAAGTCTTTATTATATTTATTGTTTCCAAACATATTTAATGTATATTCATTCAAAATAGTCTACATAACATAACCACATCTTTACTCATAGATAATATTTGCCATACAATAGATAAGAAAAGTATTTTAAATATATGGATCTTACTAGTTAAAAGTAAAACAAGGGCTGGAGAGATGGCTCAGCGGCTAAGAGCACCCGACTGCTCTTCCAGAGGTTATGAGTTCAATTCCCAGCAACCACATGGTGGCTCACAATCATCTGTAAAGAGATCCGATGCCCTCTTCTGGTGTATCTGAAGACAGCTACAGTGTGTACTTACATATAATAAATAAATAAATAAATCTTAAAAAAAAAGTAAAATCAAAGTAATTTCTCACAAAAAAAGAGAGAAAATACATACACAATTATAAACCTATAATCATTAGCTTGAAAAATATTTTGAAATGAATTAGTACTATGTGTAAGTGGAGAATTATGCTCTGAGTGATGCTCATTTCCTAATTCCTAATCCTCAGACCCTGTAGTATATTATGACCTCACACAAGGAAGCAAAGAAGGCTGTTGATGGAAAACATTTTGAGAAAAGCAGATAATATTAAATTATGCAACTACACTCAATGTAATAATTGGCCCTTGTAAGACAGTGGGGAGATGACAGCCTATGGACACAATATAATGGAGACAGATGAAGGCACAATTCATTTTGTAGGCACAAGAAGGGGCTAATATTTAAGGAATGCCACTGGACTCTGAATAGTGCAAAGGAAGAAAATGGGCTCTCATACATAGCCTGTTATGCACACAACCTTACCAACACCACAGTTTTAGGCTTTAGAATTATAAAAATAAGCCCATGTTCTTGATTGCTTGCAAAATACACTACAGCAGTAACAAGAAATTAATTAACTATTGTTATTAAGTTGGAGTTCTCAGACTTAAATTTTGTTGAAAATTTACTAAGATATGTAAAACAATCAAGTCAAACCAAAATAACAAAAATGCAAAGAACTAGCTGGGAAATGGAAAAATTATGATAAATAGTTTTTTTATTACCCTGGATATTAAATTTTAAAAGATATTCATCCTTGCCAGGCATGAAACAAATGTGTCCATCAAAATTTCTAGATTACTGCCTGCAAATAACATTTTAAAGCCATAATACAGGAAACTGTGAAGCCTAAAGAATTCCCAGAGCTGGCACTGAGCCAACAAGTCTAAAGGGAGTGTAAGATCAAGATTTCATAGCCCAGTGTCTAAAATATTTAACAGCTTTCTATACATAACAGCTTTCCAGACAGAGAGTGCAGGGTGTCTGCCTGTGAGCAAAGTTTCTGGAGTTGGGAAATAACCAAATAACCATAATAACAGTGAAAGGGCTTCAGAACGCACTAAAGATTGGAAATGGAATCTGGATTCTCCGCATTCAGTGAATATGCCCATAATACCCATAGGAGAATAAATACCATAGTGTGGAAACTATTCATCTGAGTACTAAAAAAGAATTACCCATAAGCTGGGCACTATTTCAGAAAAATCCAATAAGATTAGAAAATAACATCTAAAAACCAATATCAAACTTTTCTCAAATAACTTATAAATCCCCAAACTCAATATTTATGTAAATGTAAAAGTGTACACACAAGTTAAATTTCAAAATGAATGTACACAGCTATCCAAAGGTGCAATAATCAATTAAACCCAGCCCAAATTTAAACTGATATTAAAGTTACCAGCAGAGTATTTGAAACCAATGTAACTGTATTGAATATGCTTGAAATGCTATTTAGATATATAGAATCAATGTTTAAGCAGTCTAAATCAAACTTAAAGATTGGAAAAAGCAGTGTGTATGATGGAGACAGTTAAACAGCAGTTTGAAACACTATAGAGGGAAAAAGTGGTCTTGAAAGATATGAAACCAGATGCTGGGAGTGGGGGAGAAAATAAAGATAACTAGAAATCAAATCAAACATAGCTGAATATGAAGTAAATAAATCAGAAGTGTCTTAAGGAGGTGGAAGATTAAGAAAGGTTTGAGAAACATAGGTGACTCCTAGTCTCATGTGCTTAATTTCTAATAACACATATAATGCTTCTAAGTGAGTATTAGTCGTTAGCTTGCTAATCTAATCATCCAAGGGTAAAAATGCTGAGTTTTCTGGCATCCACAAATTTACCTTCATGATGTGTCAAAATTATGTAACTACATACCCTGTACTGGAATAAATGGAATTTAGAAGTACAGGAGAAACTGGTCAACTCACTGTAAAATCCAAGACTTGAGGAATGTGCTAAAAATGGAGCATGCACGAAATGATTAGGATGTAGATATAATAAAATGAGTAGGTGCCATGTGTGCTGTACCTGTAGAACGCCTTGAAAACTAAGGAAAAAATGAGAGATACGGGAAATGCACACCACAGGATCACATTTGCAACGCTAACACTTGCTCCTCAGAAGGTGGCACTATTTGAGGGCTGTGGAAAAAGGAAGGCTGAGTTGTAGGCAAGAGTTGACCAGGAGAACCTCTGAAGGTTACTATTCTGTGTCATTTGTTTCACACCCATTTCTCTGCTTCCTGGACACAATGATATAATATGCCTTTGCAGTATACGCCTGCTGGTCTGATAATCTGTCCGCCTCCTCGGGGTGAAATAGCCAGGAACTTAGCTCTGCCAGCCCTGAGCCAAAGTAGATCCATTTGGTCTCCAGTTGTTTCGGCCTGGTATTCGGTCACAACAGCATTCTCATTAGTACACGGAATGAGTAAACATAGGAAAGACGTTAATTTTCCACAAGTAGGTATATACTTTACGTGAAATACAAACAGAAATTCAGGAAAGGTCATTTTTATAGATATAGGTGAGATTATTTAAATTTTACGGAAAGACAAAGACAAACCATTTAACATTGTTACTGAAAATAACTAAGTTGGGAGATTATCTATTTAATTTTTAGATACTTTTTGTGAGTAATGACAGCTACCTAGTGAATACATAGGTACTTTAAGATTACAGAATATACAGACAACACAAACATAGAACCACAAATATACCTAAAAGATATCTGAAAATGTGCAAAAGTGACTCAATTGGGGCAAATAGGGTTTCTGCCAAATATTACTGAAGCAACTGGGCATTCATAAGTAATAATGAACACAGAGCAAATCTTCTTATCTTAAATGGATAATGTATTTTTACATAAAACTATAACTACTTAAGAAAAATTAAGAAAACCTACTTGATATCTGGAGTAAGACAAAAATTCTTAGAGTTGGTGCCCAAATTATAGCTGATAATGAAAAAACTAATTTAATCTTATCAAAGGATAAAAACTTCAAAATTTAGTTTCAATATACTAATTGACTTAATTTTCCAGATGCAGAAACATTTTATCCCACTAAGTAAAACAAGTAGAGGAGGTGGGAGAAATCTCTTGTTAAGACTGCTCAATGCTCTTAGAGAGGACAGGAGTTCTTCTAGCAACCATATTGGATGATTCATAGCTGCATGGAATTCCAGGTCAGGATAGCCAATGTCTTCTTCTGACCTCTGTGGGCAGCTGCACACATGTGTAGGCACAGATGCAGAAAGACACACATAAATAGAATTGCATAAACCTACAACCAGAGACTGGATAACTCTAAGAAAACATATCGCATTTTCAGAGAAACAACAGAGTTTGGTTCCCAAAATCCCAGGTGAATCAGAACTACACGTAAATCCATCTCAAGGGGAAGAAAATTTCTCGTCTCTGAAAGCACCTGCACTCACATTTACAAACCACACACAAATACATTTATGTAAACATCATTTAAAAAATAATTTACAAATAATTTTTATATTTTGAATACAAACATAATCACATGATTTCTCCCTTCGCCTTCCTTTCTTCAAACTCTCACATTGTACCCCTTACCCTTTCTCTTTTTAAATTAATGGACTTTTTTTTCTTAAATTGGTGCGTGTGTGTGTGCGCGTGTGAGTGTGTGTGTGTGTGTGTGTGTGCGTGCTAACCTGCTCAGTCTCTATAAAATTACTTGCATGTGTGTGTTTTCATATATGTTTGAATTTAAAAACGTAGTATGCTGTTCATTGGTCTAAGTGAAGCAGTTGGGATTTATAGACAGGAAAATATTTTTTTAATTATAAAAAAATAAGAGTAGGTGACCATTTCAGAGTGAATTTTTATGTTAGAGAGACAAAATAGAAAAAAATAAGTAAAAATAAAAGAGTTAATTAGTTCATATCACATTACTTAAAGATACCTTTTTTGTAAGTATTAACATGGAATGAACTAATATGCCAATGGTATAGGGAATGCTTGGGACAGTTAGCTATCATTTCTCTAATTCTAATTATCGGACCAGGTAATTAGCTTGCTTTCTTATCAACAGTAAAGAATTTGGCATGAGACGTTGCACTTGGTAACCGTCTAGTCTGTAAGGAAGTTTAGTCCAAAGTGAAAGGTTCCTGTGACTTTTATCTAACAGACTGTTACATCAAAATTTAAAATTATCATTTTCAACAAAATGATAGAAGAATCTGGAAGGTACTCCACACTGGGAGAAAATATTCCCAGCCATCTTATCTAAGCTCGATAAATATTTAGATAAGAAAAATCTTTCAATGTCTAAGAATGAAAGGCACACAATGCAATGAAAAACTGAACAAAGGATTTAAAAGGGCATTCCATAGAAGCTTGAAAAGAGACCAGTGCTAACAACTAGAGACATACACAACAAGATGTGAGCAGAAGCTTAGAGGCTACTGAGAATGCAGCGAAACAGAAATAACCAAAACATTTACATAATGCTCGTAGGTATCAAATACATGAAAAACAGCCCTGAATAAAACCACTTAGTTTTAAATTAAGCACTCCCTATAATAATGGCAGTTTCTTAAATAGGTGACTATGTAGTGGCAATACAACCGAACAACTTAACTTGTGGGAGCTTGCTTTAAAGACAACTGCCCACACAGATTTTTAAAAGGAAACTATTTATGTGCATGAAACTAAAAGCAACCTCTGTTTCTCACTATGAAAATAGTTAAAGGATTTGTAGCACATCATATCAAAATAGTAGAATGAATATGCTACAGAGTCTCATAGCCCACACATCTAAGGACACATCAGTGAGAAGACAGTTACCATAGGTAATGCTCCTTCCTTAGCCATCTGTGTATGAAGAAATGTATTTATTTACTGCCTATCTAGCTAGCTATTTCATTCTACTGTGCAACATCTGAAAGTGAATTTTTCTATCTCTATGCCATCACCAGTAATCATACAAGACAATTAATGAAAGAATAATATCCACTTTCAGCAGATGGGAAAAGAAAATAACAACAAAAGCCTTTGCTGGAAATCTAAGTAGCTAGTGACTTAGAAAATCTCATGGGATCTATATGAAAGCTTACCAACTAGTAAATGAACTAAGCCAGACTGTAGGATACAAGATCAATATAATGATAAAATTTATCTCTCTGCCCTAGAATATACAGGCAACTTGAATTTAAATTATGATATCATTTCTAGTAACATAAATAAATAAAATAAAAATCTAACCAATAATTTTTGAAAGAGATATACAAAGGAAGTTTAAAATTTTGGTTTAAGAAATTGAAGTATAACTTTAAAATATACTGTGCACAGGGACCCAGGTGCATGGCCCTTCTGGTTGCTGCCCTCACGGAGAGTTGAAAACCAGTCCCCAGGAGCAACTTCAGGCCTGAGACCAGAGGTAAGACCAACTTTTTTGCTCCAAGTGACCTGCCTGGTGGACTCAGGATACATGAAGGCAAAATTCCTCTGGGACCCAGACACTTCTGGTTTCTAGCTGGTGACCAAACCTTGCTGATTCCGGCCCATAGTTCCCTGCTCCCAAACCCCATGGGAGAGAGAGCTGATCACCCAGAAGTGCAGGCACCCCTGAGACTGCAGAGCTGGAGGGAACGCCACTTCTGCCCACCTTTGCCCACATCCCTGGCCCAAGAGGAAACTGTATAGTGCCTCTGGACACAGGAAGATAGGAACAGTCAAGCTGTAGGAGCCCTGCAGTCCAGACTGCGCCTGGATCTGGACTGAACCAGTCAAACAGCTCTCTGCACCCAAATTCAGTGAGGGAGGGAGCTAGACTTGCAGAAGGGAAGACACTCCTGGGAAACCAGGGGAGACTACTCTCTGCCCACATTCCTGACTCAATAGGAAAACACCTAGTGCCATCTGTGCCCCCTGCACACAGGAACCTAGGAGAAGTAGGGGCAGGCCCTTCGGGTTCCTGCCCACAGGGAAAGCTGAAAGCCAGCTGACCAGAAGGACTACAGGCCTGAGAGCAGAACACTCTGTTCCCATAACTGGCTGAAAGAAAACAGGAAAACAGGTCTACAGCATTCCTGACACATAGGCCTACAGGACGGTCAAGCCAAGGTCAGAAACAGCAAGACAAGGTAACACAAGAGACAACCTGATGGCAAGAGTCAAGCTCAGGAACCAAAGCAACAGAAACCAAGATTATATGGCATCATCAAAGCCCAATTCTCCCACCAAAGCAAACACTGAATATCCAAACACACTAGAAAAGAAAGATCTAAATTTAAAATCACATTTTATCATAATGATGGAGGATTTTAAGAAGGTCATAAATAACTCCCTTAAGGAAATACAGGACAACACTAGAAGTAAACAACTAGAAGCCCTTAAAAAGGAAACACAAAAATCCCTTAAAGAACAACTGAAAAAACAACGAAACAGGAGACAGAAATGAACAAAACCATCCAGGAGTTAAAAATGGAAATAGAAACAATAAAGAAAGCACGAAAGGAGACAACCCTGGAGATAGAAAACCTAAGGAAGAGATTAGGAGTTACAGATGTGAGCATCACCAACAGAATACAAGAGATAGAAGAGAGAATCTCAGGAGCAGAAGATTCCATAGAAAACATTGAAACAACTGTCAAAGATAATGTAAAACGGAAAAAGCTACTAGCCCTAAAGATACAGGAAATCCTGGACACAATGAGAAGATCAAACCTAAAGATAATAGGTATAGAAGAGAGTGAAGGCTACCAACTCAAAGGACCAGTAAATATCTTCAACAAAATCATAGAAGAAAACTTCCCTAACCTAAAGAAAGAAATGTCCATAAACATAAAAGAAGCCTACAGAACTCCAAATAAACTGGACCAGAAAAGAAACTCCTCCAGTCACATAATAGTCAAAACACCAAATGCACAAAACAAAGAAAGAATATTAAAAACAGTAAGGGAAAAAGTCAAGTAACATATAAAGGCAGACCTATCAGAATTACACCAGACTTCTCACCGGAGACTATGAAAGCCAGTAGATCCCAGACAGATGTCAAACAGAAACTAAGAGAACACAAATGCCAGCCCAGGTTACTGTATCCAGCAAAACTCTCAATTAACATAGATGGAGAAACCAAGATATTCCATGACAATACCAAATTTACACAATATCTTTCTACAAATCCAGCCCTACAAAGAATAATAAATGGCAAAGTCCAACACAAAGAGGCAATCTATACCAAAAAAAAGCAAGAAACTAATTTTTATTCAACAAAACAAAGAGAAGAGAAGCACACAAACATAATCTCACCTTCAAATACGAAGATAACAGGAAGCAACTTGCAATCACTATTCCTTAATATCTCTCAACGTCAATGGACTCAATTCCCCAATAAAAAGGCCTGGATTAATAAACTGGATACATAATGAGGACCCAGAATTTTGCTCCCTACAGGGAACACACCTCAGAGACAAAGACAGTCACTACCTCAGAGTAAAAGGCTGGAAAACAAATTTCCAAGTAAATAGTCTGAAGAAGCAAGCTGGAGTAGCCATTCTAATAAGGAATAAAATCAATTTTCAACCAAAAGTCATCAAAAAAGATAAGGAAGGACACTTCATATTCATCAAAGGAAAAATCCACCAAAATGAGCTCTCAATCCTAAATATCTAGGCTCCAAATGCAAGGGCACCTTCATACATAAAAGAAACATTACTAAAGCTCAAAGCACAGATTGCACCTCACACAATAATAATAGAAGATTTCAACACCCCACTCTCATCAATGGACAGATCATGGAAGCAGAAAATAAACAGAGACATAGACAGACTAACAGAACTTATAAACCAAATGGATTTGACAGATATTTATAGAACATTCTATCCTAAAACAAAAGAATATACCTTCTTCTCACCACCTCAAGGTACTTTCTCCAAAATTGACCATATAGTCAGTCACAAAACAGGCCTCAACAGATACAGAAAGACAGAAATAATCCCATGCATCCTATCACACCACAACAGGCTAAGGCTGGTCTTCAATAACGATAAGGAAAGAATGCCCATATATACATGGAAGTTGAACTATGCCCTTCTCAATGAAAACCTGGTCAAGGAAGAAATAAAGAAAAAAATTAAAGACTTCATAGAATTTAATGAGAATGAAGGTAAAACCTACCCAAATTTATGGGACACAATGAAACCTGTGCTAAGAGGAAAACTCATGGCTCTGAGTGCCTGCAGAAAGAAAGAGAAGAGAGCATATATCAAGAGCTTCACAGCACACCTAAAAGTTCTAGAACAAAAAGAAGCAAATACACCCAGGAGGAGTGGAAGGCAGGAAATCATCATACTCAGAGCTGAAATCAAGTAGAAACAAAAAGGACTATACAAAGAATCAACAGAACCAAAAGCTGGTTCTTTGAGAAAATCAGCAAGATAGATAAACCCTTAGCCAGACTGACCAGAGGGAACAAAGAATGTGTCAAAAGTAACAAAATGAGAAATGCAAAGGGAGACATAACAACAGATTCAGAGGAAATCATCAGGAATTCAAAAAATCATCAGATCCTACTATATTCAACAAAACTGGAAAATCTGGAGGAAATGGACAATTGCCTAGACCAATACAAGGTACCAAAGTTAAATCAGGAACAGATAAACCATTTAAACAACACCATAACTCCTAAAGAAATAGAAGCAGTCATTAAGTCTTCCAACCAAAAAGAGCCCAGGTCCAGATGGGTTCAGTGCACAATTCTATCAGACCTTCATAGAAGACCTCATATCAATACTATTCAAAGTATTCCACAAAATTGAAACTAACGGGGCGGTACCGAATTCTTTCTATGAAGCCACAATTACTCTTATACCTAGACCACACAAAGACCCAACAAAGAAAGAGAACTTCAGACCAATTTCCCTTATGAATATCAATGCCAAATTACTCAATAAAATTCTTACAAATCAAATCCAAGAACACATCAAACCAATCATATATCATGATCTAATAGGCTTCATCCCAGGTATGCAGGTGTGGTTTTATATATGGAGAACCATCAACATAATCCACTATATAAACAAACTGAAAGATAAAAACCACATGATCATTTCATTAGATGCTGAGAAAGCATTTGACAAAATTCAACACCCCTTCATGATAAAAGTCCTGGAAAGAACAGGAATTCAAGGCCCGTACCTAAACATAGTAAAAACCATATACAGCAAACCACTAGCTAACATTAAACTAAATAAAGAGAAACTTGAAGCAATCCCACTAAAATAAGAGACTAGACAAGACTGCCTACTCTCTCCCTAATTTTACAATATAGTTCTCAAAGTCCTAGCCAGAGCAATCAGACAACAAAAGGAGATCAAAGGGATACAGATTGAAAAGGAAGAAGTCAAAATATCACTATTTGCAAATGATATGATAGTATATTTAAGTGATCCCAAAAGTTCCACCAGAGAACTACTAAACCTGATAAACACCTTCAGCAAAGTGGCTGGGTATATAATTAACTCAAATAAATAAGTAGCCTTCCTCTACACAAAAGAGAAACAAGCCGAGAAAGAAATTAGGGAAACGACACCCTTCATAATAGTCCCAAATAATATAAAATACCCCGGTGTGATTTTATCCAAGCAAGTGAAAGATCTATATGGTAAGAACTTCAAGCCTCTGAAGAAAGAAATTGAAGATCTCAGAAGATGGAAAGATCTCCCATGCTCATGAATTGGCAGGTTTAATATAGTAAAAATGGCCATTTTACCAAAAGTGATCTACAGATTCAATGCAATCCCCATCAGAATTCCAATCCACTTCTTCATAGAGTTAGACAGAACAATTTGAAAATTCATCTGGAATAATAAAAAACCCAGGATAGCTAAACTATCCTCAACAACAAAAGGACTTCCAGTGGAATCACTATCCCTGAACTCAAGCAGTATTACAGAGCAATAGTGATTAAAAAAAACAAAAAAAACAAAAAAACAAAAAAAAAAACCCTGCATGGTATTGGTACAGAGACAGACAGATAGACCAATGGAACAGAATTGAAGACCCAGAAATGAACCCACACACCTATGGGCACTTGATTTTTGACAAAGGAGCCAAAACCATCAAATGGAAAAAAAAGATAGCATTTTCAGCAAATGGTGCTGGTTCAACTGGAGGTCAACATGTAGAGGAATGCAGATCGATCCATGCTTATCACCCTGTACAAAGCTTAAGTCCAAGTGGATCAAGGACCTCCACATCAATCCAGATACACTCAAACTAATAGAAGAGAAAGTGGGGAAGCAACTCGAACACATGGGCACTGGAGAAAATTTCCTGAAAAAAACACCAATGGCTTATGCTCTAAGATCAAGAATCGACAAATGGGGGTTGGGGATTTGGCTCAGTGGAAGAGCGCTTGCCTAGTAAGCGCAAGGCCCTGGGTTCGGTCCCCAGCTCCGAAAAAAAGAAAAGAAAAGAAAAAAAAAAAGAAATGTTAAAAAAAAAAAAAAGAATCGACAAATGGGATCTCAAAAAACTGCAAAGCTTCTATAAGACAAAGGACACTGTTGTTAGGACAAAACGGCAACCAACAGATTGGGAAAAGATCTTTACCAATCCTACAACAGATAGAGGCCTTATATCCAAAATATACAAAGAACTCAAGAAGTTAGACCACAGGGAGCCAAATAACCCTATTAAAAATGGGGTTCAGAGCTAAACAAAGAATTCACAGCTGATGAATGCCAAATGGATGAGAAACACCTAAAGAATTGTTCAACATCTTTAGTCATAAGGGAAATGCAAATCAAAACAACCCTGAGATTTCACCTCACACCAATGAGAATGGCTAAGATCAAAAACTCAGGTGACAGCAAATGCTGGTGAGGATGTGGAGAAAGAGGAACACTCCTCCATTGTTGGTAAGATTGCAGACTGGTACAACCATTCTGGAAATCAATCTGGAGGTTCCTCAGAAAATTGGACATTGAATTACCTGAGGATCCAGCTATACCTCTCTTGGGTATATACACAAAAGATGCCCCCAACATATAACAAAGACACATGCTCCACTATGTTCATAGCAGCCTTATTTATAATAGCCAGAAGCTGGAAAGAACCCAGATGCCCTTCAACATGGGAATGGATACAGAAAATGTGGCACATCTACACAATGGAATACTACTCAGCTATCAAAAACAATGACTTTATGAAATTCATAGGCAAATGGATGGAACTGGAAAATATCATCCTGAGTGAGGTAACCCAATCACAGAAAAACACACATGGTATATACTCATTGATAAGTCGATATTAGCCTAAATGCTCAAATTACCCTAGATGCACAGAACACATGAATCAAGAAGGATGACCAAAATGCGAATGCTTCACAACTTCTTTAAAAGGGGAACAAGCATACCCTTGGCAGGGAATAGGGAGACAAAGTTTAGAACAGAGGCAGAAGGAACACCCATTCATAGCCTGCCCCCCATGTGGCCCATACATATACAGCCACCCAATTAGACAAGATGGATGAAGCAAAGAAGTGCAGGTGGACAGGAGCCGGATGTAGATCTCTCCTGAGAGACACAGCCAGAATACAGCAAATACATAGGCGAATGCCAGCAGCAATCCACTGAACTGAGAACGGGACCCCCGTTGAAGGAATCTTAGAAAGGACTGAAAGAGCTTGAAGGGTCTTGAGACCCCATATGAACAAGAATGCCAACCAACCAGAGCTTCCAGGGACTAAGCCACTACCTAAAGACTATATATGGAGTGACGCTGGGCTCCAACCTCATAGGTAGCAATGAATATCCTAGTAAGAGCACCAGTGAAAGGGGAAGCCCTTGGTCCTGCCAAGACTGAACCCCCATTGAACGTGATTTTTGGGGGGAGGGCAGTAATGGGGGGAGGATGGGGAGGGGAACACCTATACTGAAGGGGAGGGGGAGGGATTGGAGGATGTTAGCCCAGAAACCAGGAAAGGGAATAACAATCGCAATGTAAATAAGAAATACCCAAGTTAATAAAGATGAAAAAATGGGGTTCAGAGCTAAACAAAAAACTCACAGCTGAGGAATGTTGAATGGCTGAGAAGCACCTAAAGAAATATTCAACATCTTTAGTCATAAGGGAAATGCAAATCAAAACAACTCTGATATTCCACCTCACACAGGTCAGAAGGGCTAAGATCAAAATCTCTGGCGACAGCAAATGCTGGGGAGGATGTGGAGAAAGAGGAACACTCCTCCATTGTTGGTGGGACTGCAGACTGGTACAACCTTTCTGGGAATCAGTGTAGAGGTTCCTTAGAAAATTGGACATTGTACTCCCTGGGAACCCAGCTATACCTCTCTTGGGCATATACCCTAAAGATGCTCCAATATACACCAAACATATGTTCCAATATTTTCATAGCAGAATATGGCAAATATGTAGGTGAATGCCAGCAGCAAACCACTGAACGGAGAACCCCTGTTGAAGGAATCAGAGTTAGGATTGAAAAAGCTGAAGTGGCTCGAGACCCCATATGAACAACAATCCCAACCAAACAGAGCTTCCAGGGACTAAGCCACTACCCAAAGACTATACATGGACTGACCCTGGGCTCCAAATTCATAGGTAGCAGTGAATAGCCTAGTAGAGGCATCAGTGGAAGGGGAAGTCCTTGGTCCTGCCAAGGCTGGACCCAAACTGAATGGGATTTTTGGGGGGAGGGCTGTAATTGGGGGAGTATGGGGAGGGAAACAACCATATAGAAGGGGAGAGGCGTTATGGGGATGTTGATCTGGAAACCGGGAAAGGGAATAACATTTGAAATGTAAATAAGAAATACCCAATTTAATAAATAGGGGCAGGGAGAATAGGAGAAAGGATTGTATGCCCCAAGGGGATAGGGACTCCACAGGAAGACCAACAAAGTCAACTAACCTAAACCCTTGATGCTCTCAGAGACTGAACCACCAACCAAAGAACATACACAGGCTAGACCTAGGCCTATGTATATGTAGCAGAAGTGCAGCTTAGTCTTCATGTGGGTCCTGAACGACTGGAGTGGGGCTATCCCAAAAGCTGTTGCTTGTCCATGGGCTATGTTTTTCTAGCTGGGCTGCCTTGTCCCGCCTTAGTGGGAGAGGATGTGCCCAGCCCTACAGAGACTTTATGTGTCAGGGTGAGAGGATACCCAAGGGGGCCCCACCCTCTCAGAGGAGAAGGGGGTGTACAGGGAACGACTGTGGAAAGGGGTGACTGGGAGAGGGCGGTGCAAAAAATGTAAAGTGAATAAATAAAAAATGAAGTTAAAACAAAAAAATATATAATGGAATTCCATGTATACAATTTAGAAGAATGCATATTGTTGAGACCCCACATTCCTGAATATATGCAATGCAATTTCTGTCACATTTTCTCGGGACATCCAAGCCTAAACCTTTCAAACAACTTTTTGTCAAAATTGTTAAACATTCTATAAAACATACCTATTGAAAGGACATATAGCAGATGCACTCTGAAGAACAAAACTGCACCAGTTTCAATGCATGACTCCACAAGTTCCAGTGAACTAAAATTATGTAAATGTGTTTTAGACATAAAAACAGACAAATGGGTTAAAGGAAGAAAACTCGGAAATAATCTAACATGTATACACTCAACTGAAGTTTGCCAAAATTTAAAATGCAATTCTGGAGGTGTGAAAAAAAAATAGTCTTTGAGAGTGTTGAAAAAATTGTTCATTCTTTTGTAACTATTCAAGTCTTATTGTGAGTTATATACAAGAATAAATTAAAAGTAACTGATGACCCTAAACCTAAAGTTGTTAAAATATAAAATGTCAGTAATAAAACATGATAAAATTTAGCAGATTTATAATATGACATAAAACAGACATTTGATAAACCAGATTTCCACAAACCTAAGATCCCGACTGTTTAACATATTATAAAAAGTAAATAAGGTGTCGTATATGTAATAAATTTATCAAAATGGTAAAACTCAGCTATAAAATAAAGATATAGAATTAAAATATATCTAAAGAAATGAACAAAGTTTTGAAGAAGACACACTAATGGGAAGATATGTGCTCAAGGTGTCATTAATCATCAGAGAAATCCCTGAGAACAGAGTGAAATATCACTTACCTACATCAGTATTAATAGCACCAGAGTCCCAGTGACCACTCCGGGAAAGGGTCTTGTAGTTTCTTTAAGGTTAAATACATATTGACCCAGTGACCGTTGTATTCATTCTGCCCTTTCATTCATCGTCCTCTCTGCATTCCTCCTATACTCAACCTATCTAGGACAAAGACATGAAAGAGGTAGGGATGAAAAGCAACAGCAAATCCCTACTACTCACTCCAAGCCTATTAAGAGAATGAAGTCTGAAGTGTGAATGATGGGGAAAGATCCCATGTTAAACTACACTCCAAGTTTTCAGTTTTACATCGATCTGAAGTACTGTCTGTGTTGGCTTGTTGACTTACTGACTTTTCTCCCGTCTTACTTTGGGGGAGTAAGAGTAGGCCGCAGAAGGGAATGGGAGATGCTAAGTAACACCAAAGCCAGGTGGAGTCATTAATTTACCTCCAGGTTTTACAGGGAGGCAAAACCGTTTGATGGGTTTTCTCTAGGAACAGCCTATTTCAGTCTCTTGCAGAACTACAAAACCTGGCCAGCAGAATGGACCCTTCTATGTAAGTACTAGCCTGGTTTCTCTTTTTCCTGTGACCAAAGAATATTCTTTTCAACAATGGTGGGGTGGGGGGCTTGGCATAAAGTTCTTGTGGGTAACCAAAAATACAAAGAGAAAACTCTGTATTATTTCTGGAGTCTCTCCCTTCCCCCAAACAAAAACTCTGAAGAGGGTTTGCAAATATGGCATTGGTTTTTTGTTTGTTTGTTTGTTTGTTTGTTTGTTTAATAACATGTAGATTCTGAAGTGATCATTACCCTTAGCATGTATTTTTAACAGGAGTTTATAAAATAAAGTTGAGTGGTGGCACATTTGCCTAGTATGCTCAAGGCCCTGGGTTTGAGGACTCACTGATGCAAAGCTCCATATTAAAATTGTGAATTTCTTATTATGTATGTATAAGCAGTGTGAAAGAAACTTGAAATTTGAGGATTATGAAAATAGTCAGGCACTTTTAATTACCTGTAATACTAATTAATGTGTGGCTTATAAAGTAGTATGGTAAAATCTTCCCAGGCTCACTTAAATGTCTTAAATGAAGAGAAACGTGCTTTAGATTTGAAAATACGTATCATAGCAGTGAGAAAAAAATAAGTTACATATACAGAAAAAATGGACTTAGAGTTGTAAAAAATGAATATTATAACTTGTCATAAATCAAGATTCTTAAATTGCTTTAGGACCAACACACCTGACTCCATGAAAAACTTCATCAGTGCCACTTAATGATAACCTCTTCAGAGATTAAAAACATTTGTTTTATGTTAATTACCTTAATTGTGGTCATAGTGTCATAGAGATTATGTATGTCAAAGTCCATCAAGCTGTATGTTTGATGCAGCTTAATGTATAGCATAAAGCTTTAATAAAGCTGTGAAAATCATTCTAAATATAAAGAGACAAAAAACATATCACTAAAAAATAATGTGTATGGAGTAAAATGTGAAGCATATTTATAATATTAGAGAAAGTAAATATTTCTGCTAGCAAAGGAGACAGTAGTAATTACAGTGATGCATAATAGCTCACAATTAAAAGTTAACTAAATCATCATAAAGTATCATCCAGGAAATCTAGGAAGGTAAAGCTGCAAACTTGGAGATATCTGATAAAACCTTGACAAGACAGACAGCTCTTAACAGACAGAGTCTGCAGAGAGGGCTCAGTGGTAACGTGCTTGCTGTAAAAGCATGAGGATCTGTGTATGGAGGGAGCATCAGCACCCGTGGAAAAATCATCTCTGCCAGCAATAATCCCAGCTCTAATAGACAGGAACAGAAAGATCCTGGGGTTTACAGGCCATACAGTCTGACTAGTAAGTTACCTTCAGTTTGAATGAAAGACCCTATTTCAAAATCAAAGTGGAGATCAATAAACTAAGATACCTGGCTTGCAATTGTTATATTTAACATAACAATTATAACAATATATAATAATTATAAAATAGATTTCATATTCCATATTATATGTATGTGTCTGTGTGTGGGTGCATACGTGCGTGAGTGCATGCGCGTGCGTGTGTGTACTCACTCACTAATCCAAATTGATCCTGAGAGTGTGCGTACGTGCAATTTACCGGAGCCAAAGAAGTACAGCTAAATTCACTGATACACAAGTTCACATACACACTTATACTTTTAAAAAACTAAATTCAACTCTTCAAGGTGCCTGTCCCTCACCGCCCCTCCCACCCCACCCTCGACTTCCCTGGTACCACATTAAACCATATTACTTAGGAAAACTCTCTTGTTCCTTCTCCCAGACTTCCCTATATCTCTCCTTCCTTGACCAGATTGCCATACTACTCCCTTCTTTTCTTTTCTTTCTCTTCTTTTTTCTTTTGTCTTTTCTTCTTTTCTCATTTCCTTTTATTTATTTATTTATTTATTTATTTATTTATTTATTTTTGTGCGTATATTCCAGCCCAACTGTATTTTCCCGTTCCTCAATTCCTCTCAGGCCCTCTCTCCATCTCCCCATTACCCTAGATCCACTCCTTCTCTGTTGCCCTTAAAAAATAAAAACGAGCAGGCCTCCCAGGGCCTACTATACAGTAAAACTAGGAGAGACATCCTCATAACAAGGCAACCCAGTAGGTAAAAAGGATCCCCACCATGGGAAAAAGAGTCAGAGAAACCCTAACACCCACTCACTATTGGAAGTTCCACATGAACATCAAACTACAAAATCACAATCTATAGGTAGAGGACATAGCTCAGATTCATACAGGGTCCATATTTGTCCTTTCATTTTCTGTGAGCTCCTATGAGCCCTGTTTAGTTACTTCTGTGGGCCCTGTTCTCATGGTGTGTCCTCTACCTCTCTGGCTCTCACAATTGTTCCTTCCCTTCTCCTCTGTGGTTGCCCTGGTCTGCCTAGTATTAAGCTTTGAGTCTCTGCATCTTCTCTCCTCAGTTGCTTAATGACACCTATCTGATGACGATTGGCTAAATGCCAGTCTATGAGTATAACAGAATATCATTAAGAATCATTTCATTGACTTTTTTTTTTGCCAGCCATGTTTGGTTCTTCCCTGGATCTCTGGACTGTCCAGATCTCTGGTGCTCTATGTAGTATCAGGCATGTGCTCTCTCTCATTTCAGGGGCCTCAAGCTGGACCAGTGATTGGATGGCTATTCTCACAAGGTCTGTGCCACTGTTACTTCAACACACCCTGCAGGCGGGTTTTGTGGCTGGGCTGATGCCCCAGTTCCACTACTAGGAGCCTTGCCTGGTTATAGAATATGGCCAGTTCAAACTCCACATTTCCATTTCTGGGAGACTTCACTTATAAATTCCAAGGAGTTTCTGCTACATTAGGTTTGTACATCACCCCACAAGTACCACAGACACCCCCAATTCTAGTCATCTACCCAACTACTCTCTCCCTCTATACCCTTCCCTGATTCCTCCTCTTCCTAGCCACACCTGACCCCAGTCCACCTGAAAAATCTATTCTATTTCCCATCCCCAGGGAGATACATGCATTCTGCCTTGACCCCTTCTTGTTAGTTAGCCTCTTTGGATCCGTGAGTGGTAGCATGATTATTCTTTATTTAACAGCTAAAGTCCATTTATGAGTCTTTCTGGGTCTGGGTTACCTCACTCAGGATAATCTTTCCTAGATCCATCCATTTGCCTGCAAATTTCATTATATCATTGTTTTTAACAGCTGAGTAATATTCCTTTGTATAAATGTACCATATTTTCTTTATTAATGCTTTGGTTGAGGGACATCTAAGTTGCTTCCAGTTTCTGGCCATTATGAATAAAGCTACATTGAACATGGTTGAGCAAGTGCCCTTGTGGTAGGATGGACTGTCCTTTGGGTATAGGACCAAAAGTGGTATTAAGAGTCTTGAGTTCATTTTCTTTCTCCCCATTATGCCACTTAGCTTTGAACCTCCATTATAGAATCATGCTGGTCACATTTCAAGGTAGCTATCTCAGTTTCCACCCATCTAAATCTCAATAATCCCATGCTTTCCCCATGACAATAGACCTATGATTTCACCCATGAAAGCCATCTCCTCCTTTCTTCATAGGTTACCTAATTCCACACATTCTTTTTCCAAGACCAGACACCTTTGCTGTCATTGGGTAAGACCCTCCATTTCCAGGTCCATAGGAGACCCAGTACTACACCAGTCCTCCCTGGGATTCTGTGAATACATCACAACTGGATGCAGCCCTTCTCTTCCCGGTCACTGGTCCACCTGACATTCTGTCTGCCTTTCTCTAGACCTTGAGCTGATGCTCACACAAGTCAGAGCCTTTCCATTTCTCATATCTTCATTGCCTAAAGTCCTACCTGACTTTATCTGTACCTTGTGCTCTTGATTGGAATACCTGTACCCTATCAAAGGCCACAAGTAAATAGAGAGAAGTAGAAGAAAACAGAAATAAACAGCTGATTTAAATGGATGAACCCACACGAAAGGTGTCTAGATGGAAGCTTGAGCGCCAATCAGGGTATGAAAACAGAAGCCAACGAAATAAGAGAAATACTGAGAAAAATCCAATCTGAACCTAGAAATGAAATTTTCAGTCAGTATAATAAAAGTTTAATGGAAAACTTCCCTGACAAAATAGATCAGGTAGAAGACAGAGAAACAGGGCTTTATGACAAGGTAGAAAATTGAATCATACAATAAAAGAAAGTGATAATTTACTTAGAAACACACAAAAAATGTATAAGCAAATGAACACCATGAAAAGATAAAACCTGCAAGTTATCCACACAGAAAAATATGAAGAGTTTCAGTTCAAAGACTCAAATATGTCTTCAATGATATCATAGAATAAAACTTGCCAAATCTAGTGGGGGTAATACAAGACACCAAGTAGACAGGATGATGAAAGAGACTCCCCATGACATATCATACTTAAAACTCTAAATATACAGAACAAAGGAGGAGTATTGAAAGATGAACTGGAGGATGTCCAAGTAACACAAAAGAAAGGCCCATCAGGAGAGCAAGTGCTGATATCCCAGGAAATAAAAGTCAAAAGAGCTTGGAGCAATATGCTTCAAGTTCTGAAAACAGACAGATGCCACCCAGACTATATTCCTTGGCCAAACTGTCATTCACAATTGAAGGAAAAGGAGAAACCTTCCAAGACTGCAAAAGGAATTTATAACCATCCCACCAGAGAATACTGGAAGAGGTACTTCATCATGAAGGGAAAGATAAGCACATCAAAGATTCTGTGGTGGAGAATGAATAATGCTAGGGTTCCCATTATTGTATAAAAGAATGCAAACACAACAAAATAAGGACAATCATAGCACTCAATAGTCTTTTGCTTCTTGGGCATTTACTACTTATTTTTAATATTTTTTTAAATTTTTAAATAAATATAAATAAACTTTTTCCCTTCCCTTTCTTCCCTCCAACTCCTCCCATGCACTCCCAGTCCCCCTTATTCTCTGCTTTCTAATTAATGGCCTCCTTGATTGTTGTTTTACACACACACACACACACACACACACACACACACACACACGCACACTTAATATTTATATTCCTAACTATATAAATGCAATATACTCAATCCATGAAATGTTATGTATATGCATATGATTTCGAGGTTGACCGTTTGATACTGTATAGCCAATTAGGAGGCTCTTCCTAGGAAAGACTGATTCCCCGACTCTGAGTATTCTTTAACAGACTATAGTTGTCTGTCTAGTGATGATGCTGCAGGAGAATTTCCCTCTTAGATTAGAATATCTACTGTTGTCATGCTAGTTCACATTTTGTTCAGGCATCCATGTCGATGAGACTTCATGGGATATCTTCTTCTATATTTTTAAGCTGACACAATCTCACAGGAAACTTTCTATTCTTCAGGTTCCAACAGTTTTTCCATCCCCTCTTCCACTATGATCCACTAGTCTTTGGTATAGGAGATGTGTGGTAGATGTATCAATTAGGGCTGAATACCAGGTGATCACATATTCTATGCATTTTTATTTACTTTTCTGTAATTGTTTCTATCTGTTGCAAGGAGGAATTTCCTTGATGAGGGTTACAGTCTATACTTATCTGTGAGTATAAGGATAAATATTTAAAATGTAGTTTGGAATTATGTTGGTTTAGTAAAGTGGCAGATCTCCAAGAGCTATTGCTTCTTTATCCCTCGATAGTTGACTGGGTTTTCATACAGGGCATGACTTTCCTCTTGTTGAGTGTGTATACAGGCATGGTATACATGAAACTATTAAACTCTTAGGAAAATCATGCCATGCAGTTTCATTGCTTTAGGCCCTAGGCATCATAGTTATATAGAAATGCTGCTTGCTTTCCTCATTTAGAAGCTTCCATAGCATCTTCCATTAAAATGAAAGGTAGAATTCCAGGAGAAAGCTTTCAGAGCAGATGTAGCTCATATCCTCTAGATACTGTGTCTAAAGTACACAGTGTCTTAAGCACTAGGGACTTACCCACAACCTCTGAGAGGTAATGAAGGGTAATAGTAATAGCTGATAATGCTAGGAGAGCCGCTTCAAAAGGAAGGAAGGAAGAAAGAAAGAAAGAAACAAAGAAAGAAACAAACAAAGAAACAAACAAAGAAACAAACAAACAAACAAAATTCTCATGCCCAGAGTTTTACTTTATTAGATAATCTATGGTATAAACCTACTTTAATAAATATACTTAAATTCTTTACCCTCCCTTCTAACCTACCACCCACCATAGGTAGTAAAAAGGAAACTTCAATAGGACAAAGGGATGTGTGCATCTGTTCAGAAATAGTTCTTTGGGGTGAATTCAATCTGCATTGGAAAAATATCAGGAGTTCTGGCAGTTCAATCCAGTAGAAACCATGCCAGAACACTACCAGAAGTTCTTGGGTACGTTTCTCTCCATGAACTCATGGCAAGCGATGATCAGCAAAGAGTGGCAGGGTCAATCAATACCACACAGCGTCATCCACTCTCTGTTGGGTTGTTTTTATTTCCTTTCCAAATATCACATGTTCCTGTAACCATTTGCTCTAGCAAAATATCACATGCCCCTTTCCCAGGCAACTTCCAAAAAAACACCACATGTCTGTTCTTTGCAAAACATCTTCCCATGTGTATGCCTCAGCAAAAACATCCTCTCATAAGACAGTTTCCAGAGAAACATCACATGACGTAACTAAGTCTCCAAAGGAAAAGGAAATTCCCACTTCACTGTGATTCTAGAGGTGGTATTATCAGCTCAGAGGAAATTTCACTTACATTTTTTTAAATTTTCATTTAAATTTAATTTTAGATAGAGAAATGATATTCTAATGACCTAAGATTTCTCAGATACTGCTTACTGTTATTTTATACCCCATTCTCCTTCCAAATTAATCTTTCTACTGATTCCTATCTGAACCTGGGGCCCATTTTTCTCACTTTGAATTCAACTCATTTGTATCCAGATATTCTTTTTATTGATTCCCTCAACTGTGGTCTCATTTCACTCTTTTGACATCTGCAGTTTCTCCAGGTGATAGATCCAGATGTGGAGATTTGGAGCTAGGAAATACAGAAGAGAGAATACACATCATTTCTCTTTATGTGTCTTGGTTATGTCAATTAATATGATCTTCTCTAATTCTCTCCATTCTCCTGCAAACTTGATGATTGCATTTTTCTTTACAGATGAATAGTATTACATTATGCAGATGTAGCACATTTTCATTATTCAGTCTTCAGTTGTAGAACATTTAGGTTGTTTCCAATTCCTAGTTATCGTGAACAGAATGGCAAAAAAACAAGGCTAAGCAAATGTCCGTGGAGTAGAATACAAAGTCCTTTGCTCACACGTCAAGAAGTAGCATAACTGCGTTGTGTGGTTTATTTGTTTTCCACCTTTTGGCTACTCCTTGTACTGCTTGTGAAGTGACTGTGTCCGTTTGTAATCTCATCAAAAGTGATTAAGTGTTCCATTTTCCGACATCTCTCTCTAGCATTGTCAATTTTATATTGTTAAACTTTGCCATTCTGATTAGGATACAAAGAAGTCTCAAAGTTGTTTTGACTTGTATTTCCCTAATTTCCACAGGTAACACGTATTTTTGAGATGTTCATTAGCCATTTTTTGTTTATTCTTTTGGCAGTTCTGTTCCGATCCACAGCCCATGCCTAGCTATGTCTGCCTTGCTGCTGGGGTGCCCAAACACTGCCTGCAAGCTGCTCAGGTGACACAGAATGCAGTCCACAATTGAGGTCCTCAGTCCTTGTTTCTCTGGATGAGAAACCGGAGTCTGGGATGGTTGTTGTGGTTTCTAGTCTGCTTTGTACCCAGATACTCCTGGGGTACCGCTGAGAGTTGGGAAAATGAGTCTATTGGTCCCTGCTTCCCCTCAAGGCATTTACACACCAGACAGGAAGGAGAAGGCCCAGGAGAAGGGCAGAACCCAGTTTTGTTCCCAGTGAATGCAGAGAGTACAGAGGGCGGGAGGGAGGTCTTCTCCTGAAGATTTAGGCCCCTCTCTTTACAGTGAAGGCTTCCCCCTGCAGTAATTCTTGATGGAAGAGACAGCCCTTGCTTCTCTAAACTGATTGATTTGATGCAAATGCAAATGCATATACGTTAATCAGGGTGAATCAGGGATTAAATAACTTTTGTGGGAAGAAATGCCCAGAAAGGGAAGAAGCTCTTGGCTAAACACTCTGGACTCAACTAGATACCTCGTTAGCATGGAGAACTCCAGGTTTTTATGCTATAGGATTGACTACCATCGTCCTCTCAATGTGATGTCATCGTCATGTGTTCCAGAACAGGCAATATGGCAAGGAGATGGCTCCACTCCTGCCATTCTCAATTCTGAGATTCCCTGGATTCTGGGCCAACTCGATCTTACCAGTTCTTCTGTCTGGTGTCATGGTCCACTTGCCCCACACATTTTTTTAATGGGTCATATGTTTTCTTCACTCTTTGTTTTGTGAGTTCTTTATCTCTCTGGGCTATTAATCCTCTCAGATATATAAATGGCAAAGATTCTTTCCCATTCTATAGGCTTCTACAGTTGAATAAATGTTCTTTAGCTATGCAAATACTTTTCAGTGTTCTGAGGTCACAGCTATCAATTCTTGGCATCAACTTCTGAAAGAATGGCTTACCAATCAGAAAGTCCTTTCTCAAAGATTTCTAATATGGCATACTGCCTACTTTTTCTTCCAGCAGGTTCAGTATTGCAGGCTTCTTACTAAGTTCTTTGATCCATTTGGAGTTAGCTCCATACTAGGTAACAAATGGGTCTAATTTTATTCTTCTACATGTTGACATTAGTTTTCTTAGCATCATTTGTTGAAGACTTTCCTGTGTATGTTGTTGGCATCTGTGTTGAATAATAGACAGCTGCTATTATGCACGCTCAAATTTGCACCTTCAGTTTTGTTTCTCTGGTCCTCGTGCCTGCTTTTGTATCATTTCCAAATTGCTTTTATTATAGTGGTTCTATAGCAATCCTGAGAGCTAAAATGGCAGTCCTTATAGCTTTGTTCTGTTCGATTGAGTTTATTTAGCCCATCCTGGCTCTTTTCTGGTCCCAACTAATTTTAGAATAGTTTTCGTTTTTCTTTTTTATTTCCATGAGAAGTGAGATGGGGACTTTGATTGAGCTTTACTTGAACTTAGTGGCTTTTAGTAAATGGTTATTTTACAATATTAGTTTTATTGGTTCATGGGTGTCCTATATCTTTTGATTTTGTAGTGTAAAAATGTCTCTCTTTTTCTTCAGAGATTTACATTTTTTACTGAAGAGTTCTTTCCACTCCTTGGTTAGATTTATTCCAGGATATTTTCTTTTATTTGATGTTGTTGTGAATGTCTGTGTCTCTGTGTGTTTGTTGGTAGTGTATAAAAAAATTACTGACTTTTGCAACTTCATTCTATATTCATCATATTGATAAAATTGTTGATCATTTTTACAAGTTTTCTAATAGAATTTTTGAGATCTTTCGCAAATAGAGATAGCTTGATGTATCCTCTTCCTATTTTCATGTCTAATTTTCTCCTATTGGCTTATTGCTCTAGCTAGTGCTTCAAGTATAATGACACCCCTGTTTCATTTTTATTTCAGTGGAGTTACTTTGTGAATTTTTCTATTTAAGTTGGTGTTTCCTCTGGATTCTTCTTGGTTTCTTCTCTCATTTTTTCCTCTTTATTTTTTTCTCCAATATACTATCACTATCGATTATATGGGAATTTCTTAAAATGCACTCTAATCCTACTTTCTTTTTTCCCATTCCTTCTGGAATTTGTGCTGCCCATATACTCATTGGAGCATGGTCAAACTCTCCGAATGGTCAGCCCCAAGAAATAACTGAGTCTTTCCCCATTACCCTGCCAGAAGCCATCAACTGAAGAGTTTCACTTCTGCATCTTTGTCATGGTTTTAAAGTATTCTCTTCAATAGCTTTCCCTATGGACTGTTTTTCTTATGGAGGAGGTTGTCGCAGAAGTCTTCAATGTCTCTCATTCTAAATTATGAGTCTTCAGGGATTGGTCTCACTGATGAGGAAGCTTCCTTGCCCATAACAGCTGGTGACTACACAGATCATGAACTTCCACATTGTTTCAGGCAGCAGCACAGGACGAAGACCTCAACAAATTCCCTGATGGCAACATGGATCCTGGACATCAACATGGCCAAGAACACCAGCGTGGCATCTGATGGCAGCACAGACTATGGACATCTTTCGAGGAGGCTTAATCTAGAAAATATAAACCATTCTTAATCTTTGATGTGTTGTTATTGCTCAAAGCCTGGGTGAACATGGAACTGGGTAGTATACTCAGGGACTGTGTTCACTCATCATTGTCTTGATTTTGGTTCTGCTTATCTTGGCTCTGCTCTGCCATCTTTTTCTCCAATTCCATGAGGCAAGTTTTAAAAAGCCTTTTCCCATTAGACTTTCTCTTTGTTAGTTATTCCAGATTGCTTACTCCGAAGACTCATTCTTCATAATTGCATCTCCCCTTGAAGTTTCAATGGGTTTCTCTGGCACTTTGAAACAGTTCCTTGGTCCCAAGGGAACCAGTGGACACCATCTTGGATCAGTCTGGTTCTGGATTTCTCATATGTAGGCTTATGATATTGACAGATGGTCTCTCTAGTTCAGTGGTTTGCAATCTGTGTGTTGCGTTCCCTTTGGAGGATCACATATTGTATTAAGATTTGTATCAGTAGGGGTTGGGGATTTATCTCAGTGGTAGAGCGCTTGCCTACCAAGCTCAAGGCCCTGGGTTCGGTCCCCAGCTCCGAAAAAAAAGAAAGAAAAAAAAGATTTGTAACAGTAGCAAAATTAGTTATGAATTAGCTACAAAATTTTGGGCTTTACCACAGCATGAAGAATTGTACTAATGGTTGCATAATTAAGAAGGTTGAGAATCACTGTTAGTTGGACATTCTAGAATATTTATCATAAAGCATCTTGGAAGTTGCAAAGTCTTTTTCTAGATCTATTGAGATGATCAAATAAATTTTTTCTTTAAGTCTATTTATGTGTTTTATATTTATTGACTTACATGAGCCTCCCCTGTATCTCCTAAATGAAGCAAACTCAGTTGTTATAGATAACCACTTTAATTTATCTCTGTATTCAATTTGCAGATACTTTATTGAGTACTTAAAACTCTATGTACTAATACCTGCCCCAACACCCAGACTAACTGGATTTCCCAGGACCCAGGGAAACAAGAACCCCAGCACAGCCAGGAGCATGAGTTCAGAACCAAGTTCTCCCACAAAAGCAAACACTGGATATCCAAACACACTGCAAAAGCAAGATTTGGATTTAAAGTCGCATCTCATGATGATGATAGAGGGCTTTAAGAAGGACATAAATAATTCCCTTAGAGAAATATAGGACAATGCAGGAAAACAAGTAGAAGCCCTTAAAGAGAAAACACAAAAAGCCCTTAAAGAATTACAGGAAAACACAACCAAACAGGTGAAGGAATTGAACAAAACCATCCAGGATCTAAAAGTGGAAATAGAGTCAATAAAGAAATCACAAAGAGAGATAGAAAACCTAGGAAAGTGATCAGGAGTCATATATGCAAGCATCACCAAGAGAATACAAGAGATAGATGAGAGAATCTCAGGCGCAGAAGATACCATAGAAAACATTGACACAAGAGTCAAAGGAAATGAAAATGCCAAAACGTTTAAACCAAAACAAGTCAAAATAACAATATTTGTACATGATATGATAGTATACTTAAGTGACCCAAAAATTCTAGTAAAGAACTGCTACACCTGATAAACAACTTCAGTAAAGTGGCAGAATATAAAATTAACTCAAACAAATTAGTAGCCTTCCTCGATTTCAAGGATAAACAGGCTGAGAAAAAAATTAGAGAAACGCTACCCTTCACAATAGTCACAAATAATAAAAAATATCTTGAAGGGACTCAAACCAAGTAAGTGAAAAGTCTGTATGACAAAAACTTCAAGTATCTGAAGAAAGAATTCAAAGATCTCAGAAGATGGAAAGACCTCCCATGCTCATGGATTGGCAGGATTAATATTGTAAAAATGGCCATCTTGCCAAAAGCAATCAAAATTCCAACTCAATTCTTTACAGAGGTAGAAAGACAAATTTGCGAATTCATTTGGAATAACAAAAAACCCAAGATAGCAAAACTATTCTCAACAATAAAAGTAATTCTGGGGAAATCCTATCCCTAACCTCAAGCTGTATTACAGAGAAAGAGTGATAAAAACCATTTGGTATTTGTACAGAGACAGGAAGATAGATCAGTGGAATATAATTGCTGGTCCAACTGGAGGTCAGCATGTAGAAGAAAGAAAATTATTAATCCATTCTTACACCTTGTACAAAGCTCAAGTCCAAGTAGATCAAAGATCTCCACATAAAACCAGATACACTCAAGCTAATAGAAAAGAAAGTGGGAAAGAGTCTTGAACACATAGGCACAGGGGAAAATTTCCTGAACAGACCACCAATAGTTTATGCTCTCAGATCAAGAATCAACAAATGGGACCTCATGAAACTGCAAAGCCTCTGTAAGACAAAGGACACTGTCATTAGATAAAAAAGGCAACCAACAGATTGGGAAAAGATCTTTACCAATCCTACATCCAAGAGAGGGCTATTATCCAATATATATAAAGACCTCAAGAAGTTAAGACTCCAGAAAATCAAATAACCCTATTAAAAATAGGGTACAGAGCTAAAGAAAGAATTCTAAACTGAGGAATATCAAATGGCCATGAAGCGCCTAAAGAAATGTTCAACATCCTTAGTCATCAAGGAAATGCAAATCAAAACAACCCTGAAATTCTACCTCACACCAGTCAGAATGGCTAAGAACAAAAACTCAGGTGACAACAGATGCTGGTGAGGATGTGGAAAAAGGGATACACTCCTCCACTGTTGGTGGGGTTGCAAGCTGGTACAACCCCTCTGGCAATCAGTCTGGAGGTTTCTTAGAAAATCAGACTTAGTATTCCCTGATGAGCCAGCTATACCCCTCCTGGGCATATACCCAAAGGCGATCCAACATATAATAAGAACACATGCTCCTCTATGTTCATAGCAGCCTTATTTATTATAGCCAGATCCTAGAAAGAACCCAGATGTCCCTCAACAGACGAATGGATACAGAAAATGTGGTACATTTACACAATGGAGTACTACTCAGCTATTAAAAAACAATGGCTTAATGAAATTCTTAGGCAAATGGATGGAACTAGAAAATATCATCCTGAATGCGGTAACCTAATCACAAAAGAACACACATGATATGGACTCACTGATAAATGGATATTAGCCCAGAGTACCCAAGATACAATTTAAAGACCACATCAATCTCAAGAAAAAGGAACACCAAAGTGTGGATGCTTCAGATCTTCTTAGAAGGGGAAACAAAAGTACTCACAAGAGGAAACATAGAGATAAAGTGTGGAGCACAGATTGAAGGAAAGGCCATCCAGAGACTGCCCCACCTGAGGGTTCCATCCCATATACAAATACCAAACCCAGACAATATTGGCAATGCCAAGAAGTACATACTCACATAGCTGTCTCCTGAGAGGCTTTGGAGAGCCTGACAAATACAGAGGTGGAAGCTTGCAGCCAACCTTTGGACTGATAACAGGGTCCCCAATGGAGGAATTAGAGAAAGGACTGGGGTAACTTGGGGGGGGGGTTGCAACCCCATAGGAAGAACAACAATATCAACCAACCAGATACCCCAGAGCTCCCAGGGACTAAATCACCAACCAAAGAGTACACATGAAGCAACCCATGGCTCCAACTGCATATGTAGCAGAGGGTGGGCCTTGTTGGTATCAATGGGATTAGCAGCCCTTGGTCCAGTGAAGGCTCGATGCCCTAGTGTACGGGAATGTCAAGGTCTGGAGGCAGGAGGGAGTGGGTGGGTGGAAGGGGGAGCACCTTCATGGAGGCAGGTGGTGGGGCGATGAGATGGGGGCTTTCCAGAGGGAAAACTGGGAAAGGGGATAACATTTGAAATGTAAATAAAATATTCAATTAAAGAAAGAAAGAAGAAAAAAGGTCTATGTACACAAGGGATACTATAGGTTTAGTTTTGTTTTATAATTACTGGGTTTTGTTACAAGAGTGATACTGGCTTCATAGAATGTGTCTTGAAGTACTCCTGATAATATTTTTTTGAAAAGATTACGAAAAATTCCCTCTGAATTTTCCTTGAAAGTCTGGAAGAATTCTGTTATGAATATATCTGGGTCCAAACTGTTTTTAGTTGTATCACTCCCTTGTTTGTTACAGGTCAGTTTAAGTTGTTGAACTTTCCACTTAATTTTGGTGGTGCTTATTTAGTAATTTCTGTTAATTTAGGTCCTAAGTTTTGGGTAGTTAGGACCAGGATCTGTTTGTCTTGTTTATCCTCTCAAAGAACCATCTCTTAGATTCATTGATCCTCTATATTGTTTTCTTCCTATTTTTATTAAGTTCTGCTCTGATTTTTATTACTTTTGCCATCTGCTACATTTGGGTTTGGTTTGCTCTTGTTTTTCCAGATTTTTGAAGTTGCCACATTAAGTCATTTAGCTGTGCTCTGAATTTTTAATGAGGACACTTAGAACTATAAATTCCCCTCATAGGACTGCTTGCAATGTGTCCTAGAGGTTTTCAGTGCTATGTTTTTATTTAATTTTGTTCCATGAACATTTTTTTTATTTCTTTCTTGTTTCTTCTTTGTCCCATTTATCATTTGGTAAAGCATGGTTTTATGTCTCTGACTTTGTGTATGTAGCAGATATTTGCTGCTGATTTTAAATTTTGTTACATTATGGTCAGATAGGATACATAGAGTTACTTCTATCTTTCTGAATTTGATAAGATTTTCTTTGTGTTCCCAGATATAGTCTTTGGGGGGTTTTTGAAGCCTTTATGTGCTTCTAAGTAGAATGTGTGCTCTCTGGTGTTTGAGTTGAAATATTTTGTACCTACCTACTATGCCCTTTAATTCTGATATTTTTCTGATAACTTTTTATCCAGATGATCACTCTATTAGAGAATGTAGGATATTGAAATCATCTACTCTCATTGGGTTGATGTGGAATTGTGTCTTTAATTTCAGTAGTATACTTTTTATAAAGTTGGGTGTACCAGAGTTTGGTGCACATATATTTAGCATACTAAGGTCTTCTTGGTTAACTGCACTTTTCATCAGAATGAAGTCTCATTCTTTGTATCTTCATATGTTTTAATTGAAGTCTATTTTTTCAGATATTAGGATAATGATATAGATATAGGATTTAGATATGGAATAATGGCTGCCTCCTGGTCCCATTTGATTTGAGTACTATACCCATTCACTCACATTATGGTGGTGCCTATATTTAAAACAAAAATGTGTTTCTTATAGAAAATAGATAAATGGATAGATTTTCCTATAATTTGAAGATCGATCATTTTATAGTGTTTTGCACTTCCCATGTCTTTATTTTCTGTGGCCTTTTTCCTGTTTTTGGCTTATTTTTTCTCTATGCTCTGCTTTATCTTGAGACCTGATAGACAGCATAGATCTAAATTCCTGACACACCTTCTGGTGTCCACCGCATGTTAAAAAACAACAGAAAAGAAAAAATGGAAGCCTTTGCTCTGTACATACTTGCCTCTCTCTCTCTCTCTCTCTCTCTCTCTCTCTCTCTCTCTCTCTCTCTCTTCTTTCTCTCTGGCAAGCTCATCTATTCTGCTGCTGAGACATTACTTCACTGGTGTAAGAACCTAGGATTCCAATGCACATTAAAGACCAACTGACACATGTGGTCCTGTGGATTGGCCAACTATTGGATTATTAATTGTTTCATTAAAAGGCAGCCTTATTGAATAAACCTGGCCATAGTCTTAGGGTAGTCTAATACTAAATCCCTCTTTGATATATCATTGATAAAAGAGGGGTATCTTCTTATGAGTTGTTTGTCACAGGACCTAAAAATTCCCCAAAATAATCCAGGTTTTTGCTCTTTTTATTGATTATTCACCAGAACTAGAAAAAAAAAAACTATTTCTGAAGAGATCGCATGCCTTCAGTGCATGAGATAGACAGTCAAGCTGGAACTGAACTGTCGCCTTGCTGGCTAGCTTTCATAGTCCCAAAAGGTGATATGAATGCTGCTGACAGAGAAAAGACATCAAGAATCATACCTATGAATCATACATATGAATCTGAACCCTATGAACTACAGAACCAACTCTGCCAGGCAAGATGTGCTCACATGCCTGCAGGTATGGGTCAGTGGTTAAGAGAACATATTACTCCTGCAGAGGATCTAGTTTTAATTCCAAGCATCTACCTGGTGAATTACAACCATCTGTTACTCCAATTCTAGGGACCAAATTTCTGGTATCCAAAGACACTAGGCACATGTACAGTGTACTTATATATGTGCAGATACTCACACATACACATTAAATAGACAAATCTAAAAATACATACTCATGTGCACAAATATGTCGCTATCAGAGCATCCAGTATGACAGATATGACAGAGGTGGTAGGGAATGAAGAAAAGACAAACACAGACAGAAAACTATAGTTATTGGACTGGGATCTGAACTGGAAAAACTACCACAACCTGGAAGTTTGGCATATTTATTTTATATAGAGAGCTGAACAAAGAGGTGAAGTTATTGTACACAACTATGCAAGAGGCAAGTTATTATGCACAGATTAAAAAGTGAGACAAAGTTCATGGTATACAGATGGATCAAGGGACTGTTTCTGCTAACCACCATAAGTAGGCTGTATAGTAAACAGTTTTCAGATTTTAAACCTTCTTGGAGAAAAAACTGTGATGGACATCTATTGCACAAACTATTAACAGTCACAGAAAGACCACTAGGGAAGGCTTTGCCATTTCCATTTGAGTCATACTATCAGAGTGAAATCTTTTCTTTCAGTGCATCCTTAGATCTGGGATGTTTGGCATAGCTGGCTCATGTCAACACACATATTCACTCAAGACCTGACCCACTCTGGTCTTTCCCTGACCCCTACATGGTAATATTATGAAGGTATCCAACTGCTTTCTGACAGGATTTGAGACCCACTTCAAAGGAAGGAATTTGTGCCTGATACTGTAAACCTGGTCAAAGCCCATGGCCAGAAAGATCACAGACTCTACAGGAAAATTAAATATAATTTAATTTTTTAGTAAGTTGACATAACATTAAACAACCCTCTAAATATTTCTCCATACCCTTTGACAAACATCACTCTTAGCTTTAATCAGAGAAGCCACTCTTTTGAATGAATAATAGCGAATGAAAAGATCCATGGTTATACAAAATGCTAAGAATGGTTGATTGATGTGTGCCTAGACATAACATAACACTTAAACCAATACATAACATAAAATAAACAAGACATTTAAACCAATCCCTTTAAGGCTGAGGAACATTGCAATAAAGTGAGTTGGGCGAAAATAGCCAGAAGATAAGGAAGGAAGCGGTGAAACACCATCTTTGGGACAAGACATAGCCATTGCAATCAGGAATTCATAGCTAGAGATGACTGCACTGAAGCCACAAGAGGAAGATCACCAAAAGCCAAGCGTGTATTGAAAGTGATCCTGGAACTCTACTCTCACCACTAGTGTATTTGCTACTGATAGATTCTGGGCAAAGGGGAAGTATTGTCTTTTTTGGGGTATCCACAGATGACTCCACCACCCTCAACGGAAAATTCCAGTTTTGTGGTCACGCAGATGGCCCTGGTTATACAAAACCAAATGTCATGAATCTGGTAAAGAGACTACTGACGGGATAGGAGAGACACAAAATACAGTACAGAGAAGAGAGTAATCAAAATATGTGAAACACATGGACAAAACTTACAAATAACATAATTGTTACAGAATTTAAGTAAAAACGTAAAATATAATGTATTTATCATCCTAAATCTGTCCTGATTCTGCGTCCATTAATCTATATTCAAATTCAAGTTGTGCTATTAAAATATGGAAGTTTGGACAAATTACTTTAATTATATTAATATGTATTCTCTTCTCTGTAGAATCTAACATGATGTTTTGCTCCTAGAGATGCATATGGATTACAATTTAAAGAGATATATGTCAAGTCTGCAACACAGTACATGGGCCATTAGAGCCCTTTGTTTGTCATTTTCCTCTCATTTCTTTGTTACCTAGTAACTTAAACCAAGCCCAACGTGGATTTTATTAATATACATGCTATCTTTTGGAGTTACAAAAAGGGTAGGGTGAAAGCAATAGAATTATTTAAAACGTCACAGCAGAAGCAGACTCCACCATGGCCACTCCCTACATGATGATTCAGGTAAAACTGATGAAACCGTTCCACTAACCAGCACCTTCTACTCTGTTCAATGCATTTCCGCAGGAGCCTTTTAAAGCAGAATCATTTTCATCTAAGAACAAATATTTAAACGTGTCAACTACTTTCATACCTTAAACCCATCATTTTCACTACAAGTAACACATGCTAGGACTAAGAAATTCTATCAGAATGGAAAAAAAACAGAGATTAGTAGAAGATTTTTAGATCATGTATAACAGACTACAAGGAAAAATATGTTTGTCATCCACAGTTAGAACATGCTTTGTGGAAAAATTTGTAAGTCACTTATGTATTAAGCTTTTGAGTGCTGTGATTTCCATTATCTTTAAAGGCTATAAGTATTAATTATTTGGAGAAAAATCCTTTAAAAACTCAATTTAAAAATATAGACAAATGGGGGCTGGGGATTTAGCTCAGTGGTAGAGCGCTTACCTAGGAAGCGCAAGGCCCTGGGTTCGGTCCCCAGCTCCGAAAAAAAGAACCCAAAAAAAAAATATATATATATAGACAAATGATTTGATGGAAGTTTCCCAATATAGAGACTAATATTTAACAATATTATTATGTAATAATATTACTAATATGTAAAAAATAGTATCAGTTAATATTATTCACAATAATAATAGCAGTCCTCCTGGAAATGCAAAATCAGTAAGAAATAATTTTACAAGAATGAGTGATGTCATTTCCTTTAAGACTCGGGTAACATTACATAAGACAGAACACAGAATACATAAGGTCCAGAAGACATTGTGAAGAGTTAAAAAATTCTACTTTCTAGACTTGATACAATTATGATAACCATATTGAGTAACAGTTGTGGCCACCAGCACTGGGTCCACATATCATAGGTCCTAACAGCAATTAGCCAAGGAAGGGGCCTGGGCTCATAGTGACTTGGCCCTTAACTCTGAACTATTGGCCAATGATAGATTCTGGGAGGTGCAAATGGTTGCCTCCACTTGCATATTCTCTGCTAAACCCTCAGGGCTCCAAAAAAAGAGCCCCAAACCCATAGTAATACAGGGCAGTGTCAGTGAGTCACAAAACAGACATAGACATAAAAATATATGTGAAGAGGAATTGTAGTAAATGGGATGGTTGGGAAGAAGTGGGTGAGAGAATTTAGCATGTATTGTTTATACATACGATTGTATAAAAATTCATTAATAAGGAAAAACTTAACTAAGCAAAATCAAACAAGAAAGATTGATAGTGCCTCTTGGTAAATATATGAAGGTGCTAAGAACATATGTATGGTTAACGCGACACCTTAGAAAACTAGAAATTTGCTATGAAGTTAAAATTACATACTTTGACATGAAGCAAATTCACTGATAGGCAGTGATAGTTGGCTACACAGAAGCAAAATGTAGTGCGCATCTCTCTCTCAAATTATATAACACTGTTATACTTTTATCATACTGAAAACGTGAAGCAGATCACTATATGAATGAATACATAAACAGTGGGTATTGTATGATGGAAAATTAGCCTATAGTGCAAATACACATATTAACAATGTACACGATTGGCTAGATGAATCTCAGAAAAAGTAGGCTATGCAAAAGAAGCCAGCTATTCAAATCTCATTAACATCACATTACAGGGAAAGGAAAACAAGTAATAGAAGTAAAATCAATGTGTTCCTGGCATGCAGAGAGACAAAGTACACAGGAGCACGAGGAAACATTATGAGTAAGAAAAATACTCCTGGGTACTCTCAACACCTAGAACTCTTAGAATATTTTGTGCAAGGTGTGCCTTAAAAATGGCTAATTTTATATCAACATGGATGTATCTTTAGATGATATAGGTATTCAAATTGGTGTATTCGGGTACAGTTGATAGCCTTCCAGAATGAGGTTGGGTCTCATCTAATCATATGAAAGCCATAAAGGGCAAAGATAGACAAGCTCATGGATTCTTCAACTCACTTGCTTAAGAGCTCATATGCATGTTGAGGATCCAGTCCATCCATCTTTGAACTGAAAGTGTACATAGTCTCTCCTGTGGATATTTTGGGACTTGCCAGTGTATCCAATTATGGGAGCAAATACTTATAATATCTAGATATGTGCATATGTACCTGTAACTATCTATCTATTCATCTATAGTGAGAAGCAGACAAAGCAGAGATAATATGTATGCATTCTATTGACTGCTTTTCTATAGAATGTGACTAATACATAATTTAAATTAGTAGTAGTAGTAGTAGTAGTAGTAGTAGTAGTAGTAGTAGTAGTAGTAGTTGTAATAGTAGTAGTAGTAGTACTTCTTTAAGGAGATCCCTCCAAGTCAATAGACTCCATTCCAAGTTAATTTTCTGAATAAAATCTTCAAAGATTGCCAAAGATCTTGATGTTCTTGATGAAACCTGAGTATTTCTATTTTTAGGAAAATGAAGTTGAGCACCACATACCGCTTATTCCAACTGCCCTTTGTACCCTTCTTCATGAGTTTCAAAGTCACTAACCTCCACTGTGCACATCTACTTCTAGGAAGCTGTACCCATTGTCTTCACTTTTGACCAACTCAGCTATGACAGCACCCCAGTTATACGGCCCTATTTAGACACTAATCAATCTGAAGTCTCAGCTGGTAGCTCTAGGAACGCCACAGGCCTCTCCAACTTGGCAGGGTGTGATACCAACATCTACCTTCCCGACCTTGAGTTCTTAAGACCACTACATATATGTCTGGCTTTTTCCTACAGTTTCGACTGCATTCTTGACACCGGAGTGCAAAGGTGTAGCTCACCTGGGAAAAAGGACAGCAGGCAGTCTTGATATGGGTTCAGTCACCACCTGGTTGACAGAAATGTACAGCCAGATGCTACTTGCACTCTCCACATTTCCTTCTTTGAGATTTTTCTCCTTAAGCCTCATCCACTTTCCAAGTATTAAAACCAAACTTGCCTGTTTTGTTTTTGTGGGAACTGAAAACTAGTAAATACCATCAACGGGAATAACTAAAACTTAAAAGAAGTACCATGATTTCTCTTCCATAAAAAGGGACCTAAAAGCCTCCATTCTGGCTCAGTTGCTGCCACACCTCTTCTACCATTTATTTGAATAATTTGTAACTTAACAATCTTTTTCACAGATGTCATGCAGAGCAACCATTAAAAACAAATCCTATCAAATCATCCAGCAATATGAACCTTTAACAGCTTCTACAGAGTGATCAGATTTCAGACACAAGCAGTGACCTGAAAGGTTATTAAAGTTCCCTGTCACCTACCTTCCTATAGCTTAACAACGTCCACTGACCTATTATTTTCACCCAAATCTAGTTACATACCCTTCTTTTTTTATTGGATTTTTTTTTACACTTCAAATGTTATCCCTTTCTTGGTTTCCCATCAATAAACTCCTTACCCTCTACCCCCTACCCCTGTTTCTTTTCTTTTCTTTCTTTTTTTTTTTTTTTTTTTTTTTTCGGGCCGGGACCGAACAGGGCTCTACCACTGAGCTAAATCCCCAACCCCCCCACCCCTGTTTCTATGAGGATGTTCCCCCACCCACCCACCACTTCCCACCTCCCTGCCCTAACATTTCTCTACACTGTGGCATCAAGCCTTGGCAGAACCAATGGCTTCTCTTCCCATTGATTCCCAACAAGGCCATCCTCTGCTACAATGCAGCTGGAGCCATGGGTCTATCCATGTATACTCTTTGGATGGTAGTTTAGTTCCTGCAAGCTCTGGTTGGTTGGTATTGCTGTTCTTATGGGGTTGCAAACCCCTTCAGCTTCTTCAGTCCTTGCTGTAATTCCTCCATTGGGAACCCCATTCTCAGTTCAATTGTTCGCTACAAGCACCACCTCTGTATTTGTCAGGCTCTAACAGAGTCTCTCAGGAGACAGCAATATCAGGCTCCTGTCAGCTCGCACTTCTTGGTATCAGCAATAGTGTCTGGGTTTGGATCCACAGATAGGGCAGTCTCTGGATGCATGCCCTTCTTTGAGGTGTTCAAACATTGGCCCTCTCCTGCTTTCTGGGACTAGGGTCACTGTGCTTTCTATCTCTATTCTTTTGTTGTCTAAGTCACCTGTTTCTTCTTGACCATATTATGTAACTTGACACTATTTTCTTATTTATTATTTATTTTCCTTGGCTTCCAATATATATCAAGATGATGTAATAAGTTGCAAAGTCATACAAAGATTTGACACAAACCAATGACAATGCATAAGACTTAGCTATGCAGAGGAGGTGCGAGGGCAGTGATAACAGCTGCAAAATCAATGAAGGCACAGAAAAGAAAATATTAGAAGTGGAGAAAAGGAGAAAACTGAAGGGCTGGAGAGATGGCTCAGTGGTTAAGAGCACTGACTGCTCTTCCAGAGGTCATGAGTTCAATTCCCAGCAACCACATGGTGGCTCACAACCATCTGTAATGAGATCTGGTGCCCTCTTCTGGCCTGAAGTCACATATGCAGACAGAATGCTGTACATTAAATAAATAAATAGATTTTAAAAAAAAAAGGAGAAAACTGAAGACTCGGTTAGATGAGGACCCTTTACAATGTTTTTAATAATTAAATGCCTCCATTTTTACTCTGTAAGTCATCATGAACTGGCCCACAGAGTTTTAGTCTTGATTTAACACTAAGCAACATGCTTCAATTGAGTTTGCAGTGCATTAAACGTACACTGAAAATATGATGTTTCACAGCTACATTTGACACTCACATGGCAGAAGCACACACACTTGCTTTTTTGACTACTATGTCTTAGGTACTCTTGACTATTTAAGAGAGATTCTAGGCCTTTCAATCACGCTTAACTCAGCAGATATCCAGACATCAAAACGTAGGAATTAAGAAATACATACAATAAGAAGGCTTACTATTCTTATTTTCAAAATATTGTAAACCAAAGCCTTAAAACTTCTAAGCTGTGACATAGAAGAATGGCATGTTCTATGATGCCCTATGCAGGTTACAGTGATGATCTTTGACTATTTATTTACTACTTTATAAGTTTTACTCGTAAAGAAATTGAACATCCTTTCTACATGTATTTCAATATTTTACAGATATTTTCTAATAACAGACACATTATATTCCTAGAATTTCTTCTCTGGAGGCTGTCATTCTTTAAATACTTCTCTCTTGGTGGTAACAGATGAACAATTCAAACACCTGAAGTAACTACATTTTACTAATAGAGCACATCTGCTTTGGGCCTTGCCATTACTTTTATGCACATGGAGGAAATAGGAATAGAGGAAGTGGTTTTTTTCACGTCTGTTTCACAAAATTAGCACAACCCTTTGTTCTTGGTCACAAACTGCTTCCTCATAAACCCATTTTAAATTAAGGATCTAGAGCTTCCATTGATGTCTTTTAGAGAGAGAGTTCACGCTGTGGCTCAATATTTTCACTGTACACTCTATAGTCAAGCCATTCCCCAGTGCAATGTTTGCCTGTCTGAGCCTCCTGGATTCTGAGTTTACAGGCTTGAGTTATCATATCTAGTTTATAGACCTTTATGGTAGGCATTGCAGTCTTAAAAGATTTTGACTCTTAATTTTATTCATTTCCTCCTGATAAATGGTACATATCATGTGGTTAAATCTATTTTTCCTCACTATTCTTCTTATGGAATACTTATAAATGGCATCTCTAATACAAATTTGTGAGTTCAAAACATAGTCATATCTATTTGGGAGTATTTTGTTTTTTCTATTGATAAATATATTTGTTGAGTTTTTTGATAGTATTTGTAAGATTTACTTTAAATTAAATGTATATATAATTATATGTACACACACACACACACACACACACACACACACACACACACACACGAGTGAGCATGTGAGAACATGTTCCCTCATAGTCCAGAAGTAAACACTGGATCCCTTGGGACCAGAGTGACAGTTGTTCTAAGCTGCCCTATGGGTGTCCTGATGCTTAGGTTAGCCATTAAGTAAACAGTTTTAACTCTATAATAACATTAGAAATATATAGCATAGACTAACAAAGACAACTAAGACAGAGAAACATGATTGTAATTACTAAGCAATCTTTCTGTTCCATCATAATAGCATTATAAATGACCGCTTGATAAATAATTCGAATCAAGTTATATATTGTACAACCCAATGACATAGCAGATGCTGGTGATGCCAGTGATTCACATGGCTAAGGCAACGGACAACTTGAACCAATTAATATCAGACCTACTTGGCAAGACAGTGATAACTCTTCTCTTCTTTTAAACAGTTGTATATTACATTCATCACCAGCTTTTACCTGAGATTTTAATATTGTTACTTAGCAACAATATTAAAGCCTTCAATTATACTATATAACATCACAGTTTATGTACAGACCTTAATATATTTAAAGACACACATGCTTTTCAAAACTACTAAATATTTTACTTTCCATTCAAAAACAAAATGGCACAGTGTCAAATTATTATTTGAAATAATGTTTAGAAAGAGATCACCTTTGCAGCAAAAGTCAGTTTTGGGGAGGCGGGAATAAATATGAGGAGAAATGCTGCCTGGGGAAGTAGGATGAACACGGATTTCAAAGCTTTGTTCTGCTCTGTTATAATTCATCCTACACTCCACTGAGAACACAGAAACCTGCCACTAAATATTCATTGATCAGTTCAAATGAGAGCTATTTGCCCAAGATGTACACGTAAAATGACACAAATAAAGACTCCCCCTTTATGGCTTTTATGATACATGGATGTTTAATCAGTTTAAATCACGACTGATTCTTGTTGCTTCCTTTGTAGATTTCTGTCATGCAAACAAAATTGCAATGTCTTTTGTCTGAAAGTATTTGTGATCAAAGGAGAAATGTACACTCAAGCATTAAAAGAATTAAGAGAATCCTAAGAATGTTTGTAGAAAGAGATGTTTGTGTAGTCCACATTTTTCTTGCTTACTCTTTTCATTACAAGTTAATGCACTTTTGCCCTCAGTACTTAGAACAAAAGAGGCAGAAAATGTCAGTGCAGCAAAAAGGCCCTTCCCAAACACTCAGAAATCCCAATGCGACTCAGTTCAACTGTTCCCGTGAAATTTCAATTAAAAAAAAGAAAAAAGGATACCTTGGGGATTGCTTTAGAATTCTTTTAGCAAACACAATCAATGAGAAAAGCTCAAACATGAAATTGTAAACTATTTTACTTGTAGGGATCATTTCATTTTCTTTAAAAAAAAAATGATTTTAGGAATTAGGGCATAGTGCCATGTCAATACAGTTACTTAGATTGAGCATACAAACATGCACTCATATGTACTCGCATACGCTCACACACACACACACACACACACACACACACACACACACTCACACATATAGACAATATGTATTCATAAATAACTTATATTTAAGTACAAAGTCCTTGGGTTGTTGACAGGAACATCAATATATGTATTCATTTCAATATTTGGCAATATTTGAAATAGCCCCAGTATTTAGATCTCCTATTTAGTAAATATTTTTTTTTTAAGTAAGAGGCAGAGGATCAAGGATTTGCAGAGAGATTGTTTCTACTAGTATTGGCAGAAGAAACATGCAAAAAGTCCCATCGATGTGACTACACAAATCAAGTCAACACCAATGGACACACCAAAGTGTGGAAGGGAAAAAGCCCATGAGGCATCACAATGTACTGGGGAAAGCTAGAGGGAGGAGAGATGGCCTTCTTTAGGAAGAAGCTCACCAATTAGTTATCTAGTGTCTAATGATCACCCCTGAAAGCATACATAAAAGCAACATTACACAAAATGAACAGGTTATATTTAGAAAAAAATATAGACATCTATGCATACAATAACAAGTATTGAAAAAAAGAGGTCATTAATTTGAAAGAGAGCCTGGAGGGATATATGGCAAGGTCTGGAGAGAGATAATGGAAAGAAGAAATGTAATTATATTATAACTTCAAATCATGATATATTTATTCAAATTTAAAAAACTATACAAATTTTAAAAATCCTTTCAAATCATTATAATAATCTTATAAAAATGGAGCAACAGCTAACAAAGAAAAGAAATTAAATATCCTTTGATAATCATGTGTTTCAGGATATACTTCTTTGATATCCTCACAGAAATGTGTTAAGTGAGTTCTTCAAAGGCTTTTTACCTCTGGCAGACCAGACCCAGGTTCACGTGAGACTACAACAAAGCAATGGACAGAGTAATGAAAATGTATATTGTAGCTCAAATCCAAACAGTTTGGTGATGCTTTGTTCTGTTAATGCAAATGAGCCCATGGAATCCATGGTCTTATGACCCCTAGGTTTGATGTTGTGTTGGAGAATTAAGTAAAAACAAACCCCTTCATGATAAACTTCCCAAAATGAACACCACACTTCATATTTTATGCAGGGATATTTATGAATTACTTTATGACTCAACCTCATAACCCTGGAAAATGCTTGAGAGTATCCATGTTATTGTCTGGTAATGGGTAATTTATATCTTTAAGCAACAAGTGTTTTTATTGCAAATTTACTTATGAATGGGTTAAACTCGTTTTTATTGTGAAGGAAATAAGTGCATATTTCTCCAAGATAAAATGCCATGAAAGTGAAAATAAATAGGTGGATTTATGGTTGTGTACCACAAATCACAGAAGCTTAAAAGATTTTGCCTATAAAGCTACCCTAATAATCGGTACAGATCACTACTAAATCCATTTGATCACAGCAGTTGATGTCAGTTGTAAAAATGCCAAAATCATCCCTCCAGTTCTATATCACAGTAGCTCAGGTGTCCTCAACAGACAGAGCTGCAGATCCTGAAGTCTTTCTGGTACACTCTCTAGCCTTCATTATATTTTTGTCACAAATACTTTATAAGACCTAAATTACATGCCCTACATTTGGCACTAGAGTTTCAGTTATGAAAGAGTGAAGGACTCTCTTTTTCCTCTATACTGGTCAAAGTACACAAGAAGGTCTGGTCTGAAACTTTTTGGCTAAAATAAGTAGTGAAAATTGAAAGTAAAGAAATGGGGCATCCGGGTTGGGGATTTAGCTCAGTGGTAGAGCGCTTGCCTAGGAAGCGCAAGGCCCTGGGTTCGGTCCCCAGCTCCGAAAAAAAAGAACCAAAAAAAAAAAAAAAAAAAAAAAGAAATGGGGCATCCAGTTCTCACGATCACTTCCTGTACTCAGGGTAATTCGACAACTTCCTAGCAAAGTTCCATGAGCACAGGAATAATTTACCTTAATTGCATGAGTTAGTGGTTATTATTCGAAGAAGGTTTCAAAGAAACCCTTAGAGAGGAGGGTAGATGCAAAATCCTTTTTATTCTTAAAAGTTGAAAACTGTATAAAACTAATTGCTAATATTAGTAGATAATTACTTGAATTTTTTTGGTGGGAACAGTACTTACTGTTCTTGTGGACAAGCTCTACAAACAATCTTCATGAACAAATGTGATGATTTTCAAGAGTGCTTGATGACGAATTTAAACATACTTCAATCAAAATAAAAGTAATGATGCCAAGCCGTGCTCAGAGGTTCACTCCTAGTTTGAAGTTCTCACCCTAGCCCTTTACTGAACTGTGTGCCTCTTGATATGCTTGGTTGGCTTATGCATTGATTTTGTTAGGTGTCTAGGTGTCGGCGCCTGCACCGACACGGTACGGAGAATCGGGCGAAAGCCTGTGGGATTAAAGAAACACACACACACACACACACACACACACACACACACACACACACACACACACACAGGTTATCTTGTCAAGCCAGGAGAGGAAGAGAGAGAGAGAGAGAGAGAGAGGAAGAGAGAGAGAGAGAGAGAGAGAGAGAGAGAGAGAGACAGAGAGACAGAGAGAGAGAGAGTCAGAGAGAGAGAGATAGATTGAGGAACAGAGAGAGAGAGAGAGAGAGAGAGAGAGGAAGAGTGGAAGAGACTCCTGTAGCTTTATTCACCACTTATATACCCAAGTTCTCCAGGTAGAAAATATCTGGGAAGCACAGTGGGAAACCCTGGCTCCTGACTTCAGTAACAAAAGACCGACTACGAGACCTGAATTAATTAGGGAGAAATCCCAGAAGACCAGCCTAAATCTCAAGGACAAAGGCTGAGGAAGCAAAAGGCAGAAGTAAATTGACCACCACCCAGGTGTAGCCCAGGTGTGTCGGTTCCACAAGCATCAGCCGGGCTCAGCAGAGGTCATGCAGTGGAGACACTGGGTGTTTACTCAGGAGATACTTGGTCTTTTCTTCCTGTGCGGTAAATTCATGGGAGAGGCTTTTTGTCCAACAATCTCAAGACTTATGGCAGTAATCTTAACTGTGGCCATACAGTCACAAAGCGGCCAGGCCCAAATCCAAGACGGTTCCCTACAGTTAGGTTTTTGAAACAGAGTCTTGCTATGAAGTCCAAGCTGACTTCCTTGGATTCTCCTGCCTCAGGAGATGTGGAATTACAGGTGTGCATCACCATGACCAGTTTCATGTGTGGTTCAAAGTGCTGTTGCAGAGTTAACAGAAATGAGTGCACACTTCACAGTAGCCGAGGAGTATATAATAAACACTAGTGGTTTTTAATCTTCTGATTCTTTCTGTATAGCTATTAGCTCCATGGAGCTGATTGGCTTGCTGTCCCTGTCCCCAGCCTTCCATTAATCCCTCTACAGCTGTGGCTGTGAACATAAAAGTGACTGGAAGTGAGCAGATAAGCAGTAGAAAAAATAGCCCACATCTTACTACTTGGCACAAAAGGGAACTAGAAGGCATGCAGGTGGATCACACTTAGAATGCCAGCCCTCAGGAGACTGAGACACAATGATTGGGCGAGGCTTTAGCTATTCAAGTCTACAGAGTAAGAGTATCAAAAACAAAACAAAACAGTAAAGTCAGTTTCTGCCCTATGTTCTACTTCATAGTATTGTGAACAAATCAAAACTTCTAAAAAAGAGTTAACCAAAATGTCATTGATTACAAAATGCTAGAAAATTAATGGTTATTGGGGGAGGACAATATATTCTAATCATTATTTTCCTTCCTCCAACTGCTCCCAGATTCTTCTAACACTTCTCTACCATTCAACTCCACACATTCTTTATCTCTCTTTTTAGAAAACAAGCAGGCAAATAAAAACCAGACTAAGCAAAACAAACAGTAAAAGAAAAAAGGCATTAGAGAACATACACAAGGAGAAAAACACACATTTACCCACACAAAGCATATAAAAACACAAAATCAGAAACCATAATATATAAGCAAAAGACCAATAAAGGGGAAATAAAGTACAAAGTATTATGAGATTAAAAAAATAAAAAAAAAAAATCTCCCAAATTGTCAGTGATGTCTAAGTGAGGCACTGGTTTATGAGTATTGCAGAAGGTGTTTAGGAGCCATTTTATTCCTGTGCTACTCTAGCAGAACAATAATATTTTGTTTTCCCTAGATTCCCAGCCTATTGAGACTCCAATTCTTGGCTATTCATCAGTGTCAGGAATGTGTATCTTCTTATGCAAATAGCCCTTAATCTGTTTTTATAGTGACGGGTTGCTCCCACAACTTAAGTGCCAGTATTAGCCCAGTGCATCTTTCAAGAATGTAACAATTGTAGTTCACAGGTTGTGTACCTAGATTGGTACTTACCTTTCTCCTCTGGTAATGTGCACAGTACTTTTCAGATGAACACTAGTCAATAGGGGTAAGGACATTAGGGAAGCACCAGCACAACTTTTCTGTGTTTGATGAGATAGGTAAATGTTGTCCTCAGTAAGCATGTGTTTGTGGACAGCAACCAATACCTTTGGCAATTGCTTGAATGGCTTGGGGGTTCCATGAGGCTTTTTGGCCAACAACTTGATTAGAAATAAACCAACCCTGGCACTGATGGTTTCGTTTGGTGGCAAGGGATGTCTTGTTAGGGCATTGTCTATCTCATTATTTGTGATCCCATTTAGATTTCTTTCATAGATATGTAAATTTTGAGAAGCCTTCTGTTGTGGTTTGCCCTGAAGTTATCTGTATTTTAATGCTAATTCCACTGCCCCAAGGACAGCTGCCTAGTCACTACTCAAGGACTCAGGTGACTTCACCAGAACCTTCTCTCCATTTAATTTGTAAAATACAGGTGAGGGGAGATACAGGATAGAAGGAGGCCTGTCATTGAATGAGAAGGAAGGATGGGCGGGAGAAAAATTTGAAGGAAGAGGAGGAGACGAGAACGGAAGAGACAGGAGGGACTGTAGAGAAGCCAAGGAGAGAACATGGAGGATGACATTAAGATTCCACTCTGTGTATTTACAGGTTGTTATGAATGTTCTTAAGGGATCGATGCGTATGTTTAGATGGGCAATTATATCTTATCAATTGGATCATAGGTTTTTGTGTTGTGTGTTCTTTCATGAGTAGATTTATGTGTAAGGGAGTGTGAGGCAGCTGGCAGCTGCTGAGTAGGGGATGTGTGTTTCTGGCATGGAAATCCGCCTTGGGAACTAGATAGGTAGAGAGATTGCTGGCAGGCTCAGAGGCCTTCAGTAGTGTGATATGGGATGGAGCAAGGTAGGTGAGAGGCTTTTCTGACTGAGTTTAAGATATCAGGAAGATATCTTGGGGTACTGCGGTGCTGGACCTAGAGCGGGATAAAAGACAGCATTTTTATTTTTATAATTTTACAACAACAGCTTTCACTATATAGTTTGTTTCCATATGACCCCCTCTAATGGCCCTTGGTGTTAGTTATTCTCTGCATTCCCCCACTAACTCGCCTCTTCCCTCTCCCGCTTCCTTTAACCCTTCCATTTCAATTCTCCAACCCTGTGGTCTATCTACAGTTAAATATTCTACTTCCCATTTCTTGGGAAATGTTTCCTTCCTCCTTAAACTGGTATTATATACCTAACTTCTGTTGATGTATGGATTGTAGCATGCCTATCAAAGGCAAAAACCTAATGACATCATAGAAGCAAATGTAGATGATATTTGTCATTTTGGGTCCCAGTTCCCTCACTCAAGATGATTTTTTTTTCTATTTCAAATGTTTATGGTTTCTTTCTAAGCTAACCAGCCTAGGCTTATAAATGTGGCTTCCTTAACAGGGTTGACCTAGAACAATTTGTGCCTGACAAACGTTAGCTCTGCTTCCCTCTGGCCATAAGAAACTTATTAATGCCCCAGCCCTAAGTTTTGTCTCCACAAATCTCGTTTTTTTTTTTTTTTTTTTTTTTTTACTAAAAATGAGCTTTTCCTTTTTATCTTTTTTTTTTAACAAGTACATACATTTCAGTAAAATAACACCTTCATGTAGCTTCATCCATTTGAACTCTTATAAAGAAAAGAAGTAGGTCTACCAAAGTCTCCTGCCTTCACATTCAAGGAAAGACCAACAGAGGGAGGGAGCTAACCTTGCAGGACTGAATAATTCTAAGTCAACTTGACTCAAGCTAAAGCCATCTAAGAGGAGGGAACTTCAAAACAATTCCTCCACAAGATTTGTCTGTAGGTTGGCCTGTAAGGCATTTTCGCAGTGATTGATGGGGGAGGACCAAGCTCACTGTGGGTAATGTCATCTCTTGTCTAGTGGTCCTGAGTTCTCCAAGAAAACAGGCTGAGCAAGCTAGTACTCTTGGAGGCTGGTCTGGTACTGTGTATACAAATTCTAAATCCCAAGATATGATCCCCAATTTAAAACTATTGGTTAAATAACAAGGGATACAGATAGTTACTTGGGAGAATAGTGATAAGTGGGGTTTCAGTTACCAGACCAACTACAACAGTATGCAGAACCCCTCCATGGCCTCTGCATCAGGTCCTGCCTCTGGGTTCCTGCCCTGTTTGAGTTCCTGTCCTAGCTTCCTTGGTGACAAACTGTAAATTAAAGTGTTAGCCAATTAACCTTCTCATCCCCAACTTGCTTTGGTCACGGTCTTTCACCAGAGCAATTATACATGTAACAAAGGCACTTGCCAAAAAGGCAGGATTGTATATTGCAGTTCTGTGTTTATTTTCTCCACCTAAATTTCATATTTCAGTAAATGTATAATTTCTTGGCATAGTATAAAGGTTGATTGTGCTATGAGACATCATGAACAATGGACTCACAATTCTATCAATGGCCTGTTATTTACTTGACACTTTAAAATAAAAATAAATATGCGTTTTATTTTCTTTCTTGGTGCTAAGTATTGAACACTGGATATCACATGTGCTAAATATGGGTTTAATTTCTAGCCACTTAATGTATAGTTTTTTAAATGAAATAAGAGTATGTCTGCAGAAGCTAATGTAAGGCTACAGAAATAAATAAGTGAAAATAAAATATCACTGTGGACCTCTTTTTTATTAAAGAAATGGGCAGGAAAATTTTCAGGATAGTAGGAAGTAGATTGAGCAAAAAGACGCGATCCAGTTAGGCACTGTGTCCATTGTAAGCCATGGTATTTCCCAGTTTTGACTCCTCGTGGGAGAACAATTTCCAGTATATCTAAACAGTGAAAAACCTAGGAAAGTGCTGAAATTTCTAGTAAAAAAAAAGTTTACTACAATGAAACTAAAACAATAATAATGGATGAAGAAAATGATAAATCTTGCATGTGTGTTCACACAGACCCTTTGAAAATAGTATACTAATTTCAATGAACGATCTGCAGAGTTCGGACCATGTGAACAAAGCTGTACATATGCTTTCCAGAGTTGCTTGCTGCTTGGAGTTCATCAGTTCATCAGCCTTGTCATGACCAGAAGATACTACCTTATAGCAGTCTTTTTCCATCTCTAAGTGCCGCAATTCTTGTACTGTATCCTCCTCAATTCCCCTGAGCTTTGGGGAAAGAAGATGGGATATGCATGTCCCTAGTTAGGGCTGCTGACTCCAAGGATGCTGGCTATCTGCACTTTGACCAGGTAACAGCCTCTGTGCTTAGCATTTTCCTGAGAAGGCTTGAGAGCTGCACTGATCTGTAGGTTTGCATTTAGAGACGTATTTTAAAGAAACCTTGTGATGATAAATGTCTTCCTTTAATCTTTGTTAGTTCTTGCAACCTACAGGAGCCTGATGAAAGCATGTGTATAATGTTAAATATAACAAAGCAATGTTAAAAATGATAAGGAAGTTCTTCGCATGACCAGATATAGGGAGGAAGAATTAATGTTCTAAAGAAATGGTTGACTTCAGCAATCAATTCTGTTAAAAATATATATTTAGCATACACCGTCTCACACACATAGGTCTGGGGGGGGGAAGATGATATTTCTGACTTCTTAGAAACACACATCTATAAATTTAATCATGCTGGGCTTAATGGCGCATGCCTAGATTTCCAGCACTCAGAAAATGGAGGTAAGAAGTTTCAAATCAAAGCCACCTACCCCCCAAGAAAAATTAATAATAATAAAATAAAACAAAATAGCTAACCATGAAAACAGAATCATTTTTAGTAGTATTAGATTGGACAGAAGCACAGGTCTACTTCAACCAAGGAGGATGAGTTTCCAATGGTAAGGACTTTAGACCAAAAGACACTACACATGCTGTGAAATGATTCCGGACAAGACCACCCCATGCAGAGTGAAGTCTGAAGTTAATGCCCTCCAGGTGAGCCCCAGAGGTCCCTGTGAGTAGTGGAAGGCAGGATGTCTGAAGATTATTAAGCTATAGGGCACAAAATAATGTCATGAGCTATAGGGCACAAGAAAATGTCAGAAAAGTATCAGAACTGAAGTCAGAAAAGACTGACTTTTCCTACAAAGATGGGTCATGTATCCTTCAAAGCCCATTTGCAATTTGCTGGAAGATTCCCTGTTCCCTGAGTTAATACAAATCATTGCATACTTTTAGAAAAGTTGCAACCATCTATAGAAAAGGGCCTGCACTCCTGGGGGAAAATAAGTTTACCACATGTAAAGTTTCTTTTTCAAGTTAAGTTCCTCAGTGACAAATTAAAATTTGAAATAAACAAGGTCACATTGATATATTATGACAGTGCCACAAGAGTCTCCCTTCTGTGCTATAACAGCCATAGTTACTACAATCTAACTCATGTGTATTGTAAATATAAAACTTTTTGTTTTATTACTTATTTTTGTTTTCAGACACGGTTCAATCTATTTAATTCATTTGAACTAACCTTATTTCTCTTTTATATGGGGAGGAATAACGGCAGGCATTCCATCCAGTGCTATTACTTTATATGGTAGTTCCCCTAAATTTCAGTTTACTTCAGTCCTAAGTGAAATTGCATGTTACCCTCACCAATTGCACTTGGTACAAATCGTCAACATTTCCCCACCACCACTACTGTTTAAAAGCATTGTCTGAAGTGCCAAAGTAAACTTCAAATCTAAACCATGATGTTGTATCACATTCAGTTTTGGCAGGAAATAGATACTGTTTTATCCACAATGGATGTGACCGAAAGAATCAATATTGTTGACATTGTTCCTCTTGTATGGAGAGAAATCAATACTAACAATGACATCCGCCGTTCTGTTCTGGGGAGGGAATTTTTTACCATTCATAAAGTCATGTTGAGCTTTGTCTCCATTGCATTGTCACAGACTGCTTCTGATGGAAAACACTTTGATTTGCAATTGGCTAAGACATTTATCTTAGTGAGACATCACAGGCAATAGACAGCATTAGCATCAAGCTATAGGAAAAGTGTCATCATTAATTATCCCAAGGACTGCTGCTGGGGTCTGTGAGCTTCAAGTGGCAGACTCACAAAGACTGTAATGCAATTTGTGATTCAAGCACAATTAAGTGTAATATATTGCCAATGTCTGTTTAGTTCCTTTCCAGCTTGTGGTGATGACTGGTGTTCTTAGACTGTGTGGCCTAACCTTACTAATAGTACTGTATTTGAGTTACTTGACAAGAGTTCTGAAAACTGTCTATGTTTTATGGGTAAGTTTAGCTAGTGCCTAAATGACAGATTGAAGAAATTCTCAGGCTAGTTTTTCTTCCCACATTTTGACTGCCGGAATGATACAAATTTGCAAGGTTTAAAGCTCCTCTTTCAAATGAAATTCCCGTGAAGTCATTTAAAATACACTGATCCTTTAGTACTGTCATTTCAATGAACTTCACAAAACTTCACAAAAAAACTTCAGTTGAGTAAATCAAAAACTGTTTTTCCTTAGTTTCAAAGATAGGACAAAATGTAGTTGTCCATCCTGGCTATTAACCAATATTGATTTTCTTACTTGTATTTTAGTAATTTCTTAAATATTTTCTGTTAAAGATTTTACATTTTTAAATGGATTTTCTCTTTAGGCTCCTTTGTATTATTCACTAGTGATTTCTTTTTTCTTTTTTTTTTTTTTTTTCCTTCTGCAGCAAAGCGTTTATTACATCTTGAAGAGGAGAGAGCAGGTGATTTCTTAGTATCCTCACTCTTTTTGATTTCTTCATTTTGCAATGCTCCCTAATAACTAGCTTTCATGGTGCTGGAAACTGCTATGTAGGCTGCATGGAAAGATATCAGTGGTCTTTCTTAGTGCTGTGCCTCCCCATGTTATGGGGCAAGACATACCCACTGGTGCAATAATGGCATGGTAGTTACTGGGGTAGCTAAATACTCCCCATTGGATTTGAACCTGACCAAAATAAAGAGTTTTATGTATGGTACTGAAACCTGCTCAAATTTTCATTACTGAGATCATAGTCCTGAATGGATTTTGGACTTTCATTGTCTACTAAATGTTGTCACCACCACAAAAAGATTTATTTTGTTTTGTTTTAGGTGTATAAGTATTTTCTCTACATGTATGTATGTATACCATCAATGTACTTGAAACCTGTGGAGAGCACAAGAGTGTGCTGGATACGGATACTGGAACGGTAATTATGGATGACTATAAGCCAATATGTGGATGTTGTAAGCTGAATCCAGGTCCCCTGCAAAAGCAGCAAGTACCTTTATCTATTAAGACATGTCAGCAACCCTCTTCTTAATTTTTATGATTATGTCAATAGATCTGTGACTCTCTCACCTGAGGAGAGGAAGTAGTAGTTTCTTTTTTAGGGAATAGTGGTTAATTCAGAGATAATAACTGTTCAAATTGGCGAGAATAAGTGGATGTGAGTGTTCAACCCTAGAGGATATCTCTATCAACCTCCTCTTAGCAAGGCTCCAGAAATGTCTCAGAAGAGTGGGCACAAAGAATGCAAGAGATAAGGGATAGGGAGGAGAGCTGTAAAATTCTGTCATATCTGATATACACATAAACTCGCAGCAGCTGTGATTACTGCAACCATATCAAGCTCATCAAAATTAACATGGGTTGGTGAGGAGTTCTTAAAGCCTCCGCCCTAGTAAAGAGCTGTTAGCTGCTGATTGCTACTGAAAAGAGATACTCATTTTCCTTCGGGGACATAGCAAGCAGTAAATTGTCCATACTTTATTGGATGCCCTTACACATTTACATGTGGTTAGTATTAATGGATTCAGCAGACTTTTAATAACAAGAACAACAATAACAATAATAATAATAAAATTAATAAATTAATAAATAAGTGAAAAGAACATCAAGGTGGGAGGGTGTCTTCTCTATGGTGAAACACCATGACCAGAAGTTGGAAAGGTAAGGATTTATTTGACTTATACTTTTGCATCTTAGTCAATCACTGAAGGAACTCAGGACAGGAACACAACCAGGGCTGGAACCTGGAGGCAGGAGCTGAGACAGATGCCATGGAGTGGTGCTGTTTTTTGGCTTGCTCGTCATGTCCTGTTTAGCCTGCTTTCTTATAAAATCCATGACTACCAGTCCAGGCATGGCACCATCTACGATGGCTTGACTTTCTCCTATCAAACATGAGTTAAGAAAATACTCTAAAACCTTGTCTACCTCCCAATCTTATGGAGACATTTTCTTAATTGAGATTCCTTCCTGCCAGATGACCCTAGCTTGTGTCAAGTTAACATAAAACTATCCAACAGAGAGGGAGAAAATAGGAAGGCCAAGAGAGGAGTTGTACGAATTATAGATAGATGTATGGATAGACAGACAGACAGATAGATAGGTAAAAGATAGATAGATAGATGATAGATAGATGATAGATAGATAAATAGATAGATCATACATACATACATACATACATACATACATACATACATACATACAAACATACACACACATGCATGTGTATAGGAGAAACTGTTTCACAGCAGACTTCCTAGTATTCTAGCTCTTGCAGTCTTTCTACACCCTCCTCCTAGATGGGCACTGGGCCATAGATGCAAGATCTGTGATGTAGATATATTCAATGGAGATTGGCTCCCCACAATCTGTTGATCTCTATATGTGCCAGCTGTGGTTTTGTGTAATATTTCATTTGCTATAAAAAGAGGGTTCTTTGGTGAGGAGTCATGGCTACACTTATCTGTGGTATGCAAATATGATTTAGAATACTATAAGGAATTAAGCTGATCAAACCAGCTGGCAATGGTAGGTTCTTTTTTAAATTCCATAATCTCACTAGATTTGGGAAGGTAACTATGTTTCCAGTACCAACCATGATCTCCTTCCTATTGAATAGACCTTAAGTCCAATTAGATAGCTAATAGATGTTACAAACTTATGGATATTCTATGTCACCAATCTATGGGTGTGTTGCTACCTTTATGTATATCTGGTCATGTTAGTTATTAGCATAGTTCACAAGTGTTGTAGCAGTGTAGGCTGTTTGATTATATCCCTCTCTTGGACCTTGTATAGTAGGGAACCATGGGAGCCAGACCAAAGGACAGAGTCTTTCAGGTCAAATTGAGCCCAAGCCATCTGAGTCCTATATCTTAAGAGTACAGTGTCTTCAGTAAGAAGGGCCTACCTCAATCTCTGAGATAGAACAAAAGACTACAGTAGTGACCTATGTTGTTTTAAAAATCACTAGGATTACCCTTCCTAACTATTTAAAAGGAGGTTTCTTGTGACTACTACTGGGTTTTTGTAGCTCCATGGCTTTTATTGGGAGCATTTAAACTAAAATGGCTTAATTTTCTTGTGTGTGTGTGTGTGTGTGTGTGTGTGTGTGTGTGTGTGTGTGTGTGTGTACTGATGCATTTATGGGTATTATCTATCATTTAAGCAAATATAAAATATAAAATAGAGGCTTTATCAAACACACTCTTGGTGTTACTTGTCCTTGTTAGCTCTCCTTCTTTTATATTGACCTCTCTCTCTTCCCCATTTGGAGTTTCCTCCCTATTATTAAATGTTCCCACTTCATAATACCACTATCCCTCTCAAGTCACTCCTTACCCATGGTTGATTTACACTTTCCCTTTTTCTGTGGTTATACCACACTGTATACCATATATGAAGACTTGGAGATAAAAGCCACAGATAAGAGAGAAAAAGAGACATTTGTATTTCTGGATCTGGAATACCTCACTCAATATCATATTTTCTTAGTGCACCCATTTTTTTGTTATAGATGAAGAATATTCTGTTGTGTTATGAATAACAGTTTTATTATTCATTCATCACTTAAAGGACATTTAGGTAGTTTCAATTTCCTGGTTATTGTATATAGGCAACAATAAACATTTCAAGCATGTGACTGTGGAGTCAGGTGTCAAATCTTTTACACATATGACAATGGTCATATGCTAGATATGCTACTAGTTTTTGAGAATTTTCCATATTAATTTCCAGAATGGCTACATGATTTTTCATTCTTGCCAACAATAAATGATGGTCCCTGTTTCTTCATAACCTCAACAGCATTTGCTGTCAGTCAGTTGTTTCAATATTTAATACCCTGTATATAAATTTGTTCATAGCTTGCTGGTTTCCCACCCACTTCTAAAACACCCAGAGGAAACTCAACTCTCAGGTGCTCTGACATACCCAGACTCATAAGTAACACTACAACATCTGTCCTAACACCCAGTGTAACTGGTACCCCTGGATTCCAGGAATACAGGAACCACAGGATGCTTCTGTTTTGTACCTCTGCCTGAAGTCTTTCCAGGGCTCTGGCTCCTGTGCACTCCTACAACACCCAGAGGAAGCTTGACTCCTAGGAAATCTGACACAACCAGAATCACTGAAGATCTGACACACCCAAGATTACAGTTGAGGCCACAATATCTGCCTCAGCACTTGGCAAAACTGAAAACCCCAGAAAAATAAGGGAAGCAGGAAACCCTGGCCAGCCAGAGACACACATTCCTTCCAGCTTGTGCCTGTGACTGGAACAGACCCAGGACTCTGGCTGTAGACCAATTCCTGCAACACCCACAGAAAACTTGACAACCAGGAGTTTGAACACACCAGGATCTCAGGAGCTTGATCACACCAGGATTTCAGGATCTCAGAGGCAGCTAGACTTCCATGAGCTCTGCCAAAACCAGGATCTCAGGATCACAGGATCACAGAATCATACGATCACAGAGACAGGAGTTCTGACACAACCAGGCTCATGGGAGGGCCAGTCTCCAGTCAGAGACATCAGGAGCAGTTAACAATAGAGATAACCAAGAACAAGAACATAAGCAAAAGAAACACAGTTAAACACGTAGAAGCTGGAAAAATAAACAAATAAATCTCTTAAAGAAATATAGGAATTGAACAAAACCATCTAGGATCTAAAAATGGAAATAAGAACATTAAAGAAAATGCAAAGAGAGATAGTCTTGGAGCTGGAAAACCTGGGAAAGATATCAGGAATCACAAATGCAAGCATAACCAACAGAATACAAGAAATAGAAAAGAGAATCTCAGGCATGGAAGATAACATAGAAGACATTGAAACAACAGTCAAAGAAAATACAAAGCCTCAACCAATACAAAAAGAATCCCGTGCATCTTATCAGATTGCCATGGACTTCAGCAAAAACAAAAACAACAGAAAACCCACATACACGTGGAAGCCAAACAACATTCTACTCAATGATAACTTGGTCAGGAAGAAATAAAAAAAAGTAATTAAAGACTTTGTAGAATTTAATGAAAACGAAGGTACAACATACCCAAACTTAGGGGAAACAAGGAAAGCAGTGCTAAAAGGAAAACTTAGAGTTCGCAGTGTCTCCATAAAGAATTGGAAAGAGCATACACTAGCAGTTTAGTAGCACATATGAAAGCACTACAACAAAAAGAAGAAAATACACCCAAGAGGAGTAGATGACAGGAAATAATCAAACTCAGGGCTGAAATTAACCAAGTCGAAACAAAGAGAACTATACAAAGAATCAACAAATCCAGGAGCTGATTCTTTAAGAAAATCAACAAGATAGATAAACCCTTAGCCAGACTAACTAGAGGGCACAGAGACAGTATTCAAATCAACAAAATAAGAAGTGAAAATGAAGACATAACAACAGAAACTGAAGAAATTTCAAAAAATTTAGAATAGCAAAAAAACAGGATAGTGAAAACTATTCTCAATAATAAAAGAACTTCTGGGTGAACCACCATACCTGATCTCAAGCTGTATTATAAAGCAATGGTGATAAAAAAAAAAAAAAAAAAAAAAAACTACTTGGTATTGGTACAGAGATAGGCAGATAGATCAGTGGAATAAAATTGAAGTCCCAGAAATGAACCCACATACCTATGGTCACTTGATATTTGTCAAAGGAGCCACACTAATCCAGTGGAAAAAAAGACAGCGTTTTCAACAAATGGTGCTGGTTCAACTGATAGTCAACATTGAGAATAATGCAAATTGATCCATTCTTATCTCCTTGTACAAAATTCTCAAGTCCAAGTGGATCAAGGACCTCCACATAAAACCAGATAAGATGAATCTAGTAGAAGAGAAAGTGGGAAAGAACCGAGAACACATTGGTACAGTGGAAAATTTCCTGATCAGAACACCAATGTCTTAGACTTTAAGATCAACAATTGACAAATGGGACCTCATAAAATTTAAAAGCTTCTGAAAGATGAAGGATACTATCAGTAGGACAAAACTGCAACCCACAGACTGGGAAAGTATCTTTACCAACCCTACATCAGATAGAGGTCTATCATCTAAAATATACAAAGAACTCAAGAAGTTAGACTCCAGAAAACCAAATAACCCTATTTAAAAATGGGGTACAGAGCTAAAGAAAGAATTCTCAACTGAGGAATATCTAATGGTCGTGAAGTACCTAAAGAAATGTTCAACATCCTTAATCATCAGGGAAATGCAAATCAAAACAACCCTGAGATTTCTACCTCACACCATTCAGAATGGCTAAGATCAAAAACTCAGGTGACAGCAGATGCTGGAAAATATGTGGAGAAAGAGGAACACTCCTCCATTGCTGGTAGGATTTCAAGCTGGTACAACCACTCTGGAAATCAATCTGGTGGTTGCTCAGAAAACTGGAAATAGTTCTACCTGACAACTGAACTATACCACTCTTGGGCATATACCCAAAAAATGCTTCAGCATACAACAAGGACACATGGTCCATAGCAGCCTTATTTATAATAGCCAGAAGCTGGAAAGAACCCATGTGTCCCTCAACAGAGGAATGGGCACAGAAAATGTGGTACATTTACACAATGGAATACTGAGGACAGCTATTAAAAACAATGGCTTCATGAAATTCACAGGGAAATTGATGGAACTGGAAAACCTCATTCTGAGTGAGGTAATCCAGTCACAAAAGAGTACACATTGTATGTATTCAATAATAAGTGGATATTCGCCAAAAAGAAGCTTGGAATACCCATGATACAACTCACAGAACATATGAACCAAGAAGAAAGAAGACCACACCAAAGTGTGTCCTACTGAGAAGCCCTACTTAGAAGGGGGAAAAAATAATCTCAGGAAGTAGAGGGAGAGAGAAATCTGAGAGCGAGGGGTGGAGGGAGGAAGGCTGGCTCAGATATGGGAGGAGATGGAGAGAAGTATAGAGGGTCAGGTACTTGAAAGTAGGTGTGCAGCAATGGGGAAGGGGGGTAATAGGGGTAGCCACTAAATAGTCCCAGATGACAGGGACCCAAGAGGTTCCCAGGACTCAACAGGGAGGACATTAGGCAAAATGCCCAACAAAGGGGAGACAGAACCTATAGAGATCATATCCAGTGGATAGGCACGGCCCCCTGTTAAGGTATGGGGCCACCCACCCATCTCAAAAATATTAATTCAGAATCACTCCTGTCTAAAGAAAATGCAGGGACAAAGAGTGGAGCAGAGACTGAATGAAAGCCATCGAGAAACAGCCCCACCTAGGGATCCATCCCATCTGCAGACATCAAACCCACACACTATTGCTGATCCCAAGAAGTGCTTGCTAACCGGAGCCTGGTATAGCTGTTCCCTGAGAGGCCCAGCCAGAGCCTGACCAATACAAATGAGGATGAACGCAGCCAAATATCAGACTCAGCATGGGGACCCCAATAGAGAAGTTAGGGCAAGGACTGAAGGAGCTGAGGGGTTTGCAACCCCATAGGAAGCCAACAATTTCAACCAAACAGAACCCCCAAAGCTCCCAGGGACTAAACCATGAACCAAATAGTACACATTGGGGAACACATGGCTCCAGGTGGATATGTAGCAGAGGATTCTCAACTTATCTGTCATCATTGGATGAGAGGAGCCCCTTGGTCCTGTGGAGGCTGAATGATCCAGGGTAGGAGAATGCTAGGGCGCTGAGGCAGGAGTGTGTGGGCAGGTACAGGAGCACCCTCATAGAGGCAGGGGGAGGGGAGCTGGGATGGAGGTTTATGTAGGGAAAACTGGGAAGGAGGATAACATTTGAAATGAAATGAAAATCACCAATAAAAAAATAAAGAAATCAGTGTTCAAATATTTATGTTCTTTTGTGTATTTAAACATATTTCTACATTTGGTAGATTTTTGGAGATTGTTTGGCTTGAAGTGACCATGTGAAACTGTGTTTTGACTAATACTAGAATATTAAACTACATGTATTATATTTTTGCCCATTTTGCTATTCGTGTTTATTATAGAACAATATTATGATGATAATGTTGTTCACCCATATTAGCAAACCATAGGTTCTTTATTTTCTCTATTCAGTGTAGGTACAACTAGTAGAGAATTGCTTTGTTTAACAGGTTATGAATATTGTAACTTCATTTTCTCTCACTAAAAGTGTGAGACAGATGTGGCAGAATCTACCTGCTGTGCTGGGAACAGAAAGATACCAGAAATGTAGTGGAAGCTAGTATAATGGCGTCTGATCAGGACCCTGTTGAACCAGACACATTCTGTCAGGGAGCACTAATTTAGCATAGCCTCCATTCTTACTAAAGGAAAAAAGAAAAGTCTAGAAAGGTCCATCAAGATTTTGTAATCAGGCATACAAAATCTTATGACATTGAAACAATGCTATCTTGTCTCAAGGCCAAAATGAAACCTATGTCAAAAATTATTTATATTCAATATATCTACAGTTGACTAATATACAGCTAAGGTTGTAAAAAAAATCCAATTATTTGCAATACATGAATGAACATGGGAGATATTATATTATTAAAAATCATCTGACATATCATTCCACATGAACTCATTTACACAGGAATGTAAAAAGTTAATCTCAGAGATGCAGAGACCATAATTCCTATGAGAGTCTAGGATAGAAGTGTGGGTGGAAAGGAATATGTTAATCAAATAGTACAAATCTTCAGTAGAAGACTAGGTGGTGATAGTATGATTCATAAAAAGTGACTAAAATAAATAAAAATATATGGTATATTTCAAAGTTGCCCATAGAATACTTTTTAAATATTTTCACAATAAACACTCAAAATGTGAATATCAATTGACAATTTTGTGAATTTGTCTAATTTAAACATTTATATTAGAAACATGTCAAAATATCACACTAAGTCCCAAGAACATTTATAAGTGTCCTGTTAATTAAAAATAACATTAAAAGTACAAACATAGAATGTGAGTCTTTTTAAAGTATGTATTTTTCTAACCCTACTGAGGATTTCAATATTCACAGAAATTTCAGTGATACATAGTATATGGCAGAAAGCACTACATGATTGTTTTAGCATGCATAAGCTTGCTTGCATCTTGGAATTATGTAGTATCCTCTCTCATAGAAATGTCATCCATGTGTAATATCTTCTGGTCTATCAAGCAACCTTGGGAAAGAAGTAGATACGTCTCAATGTTTTCAAAAGGGTACCTACTAGATATTGAGTAGACATTGTCAATGTCTACAAAACTAGGAAAAACAGATTTATTGCTTTGTGTCCATGTTTGATGTTCATATTATTTTAACTCCACAAGCAGATATTCAGTAGAACTTGACAATATTAGTAAAATTCAGTGAATTGGTCATAGTCCTGGGAAAATCAAATGTATATATTGTCCTTTAGTAAAGAAATTTTATACAGGACAAAAATTATTTTAGCAGAGGAAATAATACTAAAATCTTTATGCATAATATAGAATTTTAGTACTTACAATTTTGGTTTGTTAGCTGTACTTAATAGATTAAGAAAGTTGGGTGGAAGAGATATAAAACTGGGGTAATTTCTCTCTGTAAATGCTGAAGCTCTGGCTTGAAAATAAAGATTTCAAATCAACATTCACTTTTCTGTCGACTACAGTGCACCACACTGTTCAACTATTGATGAGTTCTGCTATTCTTTTTTCTTAGAAGCTTTGAAACTGATCATCTCCTACAACATAAGGCACATCTCCATTTTCAATAACTCAGAAATGATAACTATTCTTTTAAAATAAAAATTAAGATTCATTCTTGTGTCTCTTACAGTACAGTTAAAGTATAGTATGGTACAGTTAAAAATAGTCACAACATGCCACCTCGAAATATGTCACATTGGAATAAAGATACTTTTGAGCTGAAGGAAATTGACAATCCACAAGACATAGTTTCTGTTCTTCTCTCAATAAGCTAAAAGTAGGTCACAAACTTCCCTTTAGAAAGATCTCTATCCCCTTCTCTCCCTGATGAAGGCTCAGCATTGAAACAGAGTTGACTTCAATATGAGTTTATGTAAATAAACATGTCTACAGTACACATCTTCCACTTACATGTATATAAATGTATGTGTATATATATTTATGTGTATACAGATATATATATACAATTATAATTTAATTATGTTTCTCTCCTCCATTTCCAACCTCCAAACTCTCCCATATACCCTTTATTGCTTTCTTTCAAATTCATGCCCTCTTTCTTACTAATTTTAATTGCATGTCAATATGATATCTATATGATGCATATGATATTTATGTATATGATTTTTATGTATATGCATCATTTAATGTATATATTTGATGGATATATGTAAATGATGTTTATACATGCATATATGTATTAAGCATAGTATGTATGTGTGATGTATATACATGTATATTCTTAAGTATAACCTCTTCCGTCTACATAAAGTATGTATGTGTCTCAGGCTCACCATTTGGCTAAGCATGTGAGATATCAAATCTCAAGGCAGAAGAAACAACTCAAATGTTATGGTCAAGGTCAACCTGTCACGGTTGCACAGGACTTCATTCTATGCCAGTACTACATCATTTTAAAAAGAAGAAAAAAAATCGAAGTTTAAAAAGATCTCTGTTTCACCTCTAGCTTGATTTCCTTTTCTGTGATCTCTTTTATATATAAAATATTAATTAAATTGGATGTTGCACCATCTTTTCATGGTTTCATTGAGAAGCTCTTAGACACTGAATATAGAGACTATAAGAGACTTTTTCTTCTTAATAAGGTGATATGATCTGTAAGCTGAGGATGAAGAATTCAAGACCAGCACAGACTACAGATTGAAGCTCCCCTTCTCTCCGTCTTCTCTGTGTTGCTTAAAAGTGTGTGTGTGTGTGTGTGTGTTTGTATATGTGTGTGTCTGTTTAAATTGTGAAACATTTGAGCGAAGTTTCGACTCTACTACCTTTAATATGTTAAAGCATGGCATGCGTCTCATCCAGATACTTCAAAATGTCAAGATGTACAGAACAAATAAATCTAAAATTAATGTCACCTATTTCATTTTCTTAAGTAACTTGAAAGACAACTGTAAGCAATCATTAGTATATAGATGGAGACGGCTAAAGACAAGGAATAAGGTACTATAGCATTTTAAAATTTCTTTTCTTCCTTACTGAAGTCAATATCCAGGGTGTTGATTTCTCCCAATGCCAATCTTTTGGTGCCCTACTAGTGATAGAATTCTGATAGGATCAGTGCCCAAACAACTGTATAGAAAAGATCATACTTACAACATATCTGCATGATGTTTGCTTTTATGATTCTATCTGTAGAATGATAGATAAACCATCATAAGTTTGACTAAGTGTGCACTGTGTACATCTGCTTGACTGTACATCATGATTGACAGATAACAATAAAAGGCTATAGAAAAGGTCTCAGTATTGAAAAGTGAGTGCCATCTGATCAGTGACTTATAAGTTATGATCAGGAAATAGATGAACTGAAAAGGAAGAAGAAGCCATCCAAGGAAAACATTGACAGAAAGGTCAGAAGGGACATGATAATGTGGTATCTGTGTGAATGTGCATATGTCCATGTATGCATACCTGTGAGAAAAGCGAAAGGAGGCAAGAATATCTCACTATTAAAGTATTATACGTTGTAACCAGTACATATATGTTAATCAATAGGACATGATTTTATCACTATTAGTTTAAAAGTAATCTCTGCAGACTTTTTTTACATCTTCAATTCTCCCCATCACTACTTCCTGTTACTGCTATCCAGAGTCCATCCATTGATCTCATAGGATTTCCTCTCCTTCCTTTGTGGGTCTTAGAAATCATCATCTATGCCTTAATCATTCATTATTTCATTAATCAAATTGAATTTCCAGTTCTGCTCTTTAAAACTGTCTATTCTCTGTGTGTAACCTGATTCTATGACCAGTAGTTTCTGGATTATGGATTTTTAATTTCTCTTAGCAACAATTTATGAATAGAGTTACCTAAAAGGAAAGGAAAACTATAACAGAAGTGAAGTTTTAAAAGTATTTTAATTATCTCAACCCTAGGGATTTCGGTAAACATTTCCTGAAAGTAGACGAAAATGCTTAAGCCCTTAATTTCTGAATTCTGTAGATTTCTTTTGAAGTGTATGTGCCTAAAGAATTTGATACATGTCTATATATGTATAGCTATAAAGATGGAAAGATAGCCATAACAAACATAAGGACATCAAAACTGAGTGTCAAATGAACATGGTGATTGTGGTGGTTTTAAAAGGTATGGCCTCAGTAGACTCATGCATATGAATGCTTGGCCCTTGGGGAGTGGCACTATTAGATGTGGCCTTATTGGATTAGGTATGGCTTTGTTGGAGGAAGTATGTCATAGTGTGTGTATGTTTTGAGGTCTCCTGTGCTCACGTTCCACCCAGTTTGAAATTCCATTCTCTGCTTGGCTGCCTTCAGATCAAGATGTAGAAATCTTGGCTCCTCCAGCACAGTGTCTGCCTGCACACTGCCATGTTTCCCACCATGATGATAATGAACTAAATCTCTGAAATCGTAAGCCAGCCTCAAGTGAATGGTTGTGTTTATAAGGGTTCGTAGCAATAAAGCCCTTATTAGGACAGGATAAAATGAAGACACAATGTAGCCATCACTTAGCAGTGATGCATGGGCTTCTACTAGTGTCCACCGTAGGCTTTTAGTGCAGGAGATGAGCAGACCTTGCCTGAGATCTGATGAACTGATATCACAGTACGAGCATTTTCTTTTTTAAAAAAAAAATAATCTAGTTATTCTAATATTATAGTTTCTGATATGTATTAAAAATATATGAATAATTAAATATAATTATATATTATATTTTAATATGAATAATTAAAAATATAAAAGAAATACTAGCATTAAAAAAGTAAAATATAAATATTATATGAAATATTTTGAACTAAAAGGCTAGAAAAGGATCTCTGTCATAGGAAGTTTGATTATAACTTAAAGCAGTCTAAATAAAATAGCGAAGGTGCCGTAAAAGGTAGGGAAAATTTTATCAAAATAAAAGAAGAAAGGCAGATGTGGCATAGTGGTATTTCCCATAAAAGAAACTTGTCAAGACAGCCTGACATCGAAGATGATTTGTTCTACAGTAGGATTCACAGAGCTTTCTGTGGTGTAAGAAAGGGGATGCATTCATGAGGAAATGAGCGAGAGAAAATTTTTGTCCTAAAGATTATGTTTCTTGATGATAGTCCGCTGGCATCTGTATTCAGTAGGGGTCATGATGCTACAGAATTGCCATCTGAGAAAAGCAAAACACCAGAAAACTAAACTAAGACTGGTTCCCGTCTCCTGAATATGCATTTGGTCTCGGTTTTAAATTTATAAACTTCTTTTAGCGGTAGATAGCCATATTTATGATATTGAATTTGAGATCTAACGTGTGCTTGGGCTATATTATAATCATTTAATTTTTAAAATAACGTTCCTAAAATAGTTTTCATGCAAGCACAAGATAATAGATAGTAATATAGATTAGAAAAAATTGCAGTGCCTCTCTTCAGGGTGCAAAGCAGGTGCCGCTACTTCTCTGCATGTATAGCCAATGCTTATGCATTTTAAATGTAAATTGTTTTCTTTTAGGAAAAAATATTATGTCGAATATGGATGCAAAGAGGTTTTACAGTTGTGTTTCATTTTCTTCTGTTGTAAAACTCATTTTCTACCAGTAATGAGAGATTTATAAAATATTACAGTATTTGCAACAAGTCTGGCTTTTAAAGAAGCAGATTTACATAAACTAGTGAATTCTCTCTATCTCTATGCAGTCTTTTTCTTTGTGATATTTTGTGCAGGCTTATTATTATTTTATCTATAGGTGCATTTAAACGTGCTTTGAAAAAATAAAATTTGAAAGTGAACAAGGTGAGTTACCAAGACGAAAAAGCCTTAAATAATAAGTTTTTTAAAGGATACATAAAGTTATCTGGTAAGTCTTCAGTCAGTAAAGCAAATGCATGAAACATTTTCAGTTATGAACTAGTGATGGGTTTTCTATAGCATTCTCTATAATCATCACAGTTTCTGAGGTGTGGATATCATGCTTGTAGAATATTCAAAGGACTATCCTTGAAATAGGCAATGTGAACATAGCTGAGATGTCTGTCTGTACATGAGCATTTAAATGAGCAATTTCTCAACAAAGAGATACAAGCGTGGCATGTTTGGAAGGACTTCAACTTGCCATGTTTTCAATATGTCTGTTGTAGTTAATATAGAAGTACGGTTGTCTAAGACATATACATACCTGGGGTACCATGGCCCTAACCTTTCCAGCCCAGGGACAGGGCTGCCCTTCCTTCAGGAACTCTTTCATATGTAATCTAGACATTTTGACCTCTCCTTCTTCCCCTTCCTTTTTTCCCTCTCTCCACACCCATGCCTTCTCTCTGTCTCTTCCCCTTCCCCTCTGCCTCCCTTCCCAAGGCCAATTCCCTGGTCTCATCTTTATGAATGTTGAACTCACCCACCTGAGAGCAGTTTCCCAATAAACTTGCCTTTATATATATATTCAAATCTGGCTTAAATTAGCTCATTTTACAGGTGGAGAAATAGCTTATCAGTCTTAACCATTCAGACATTTCTCTAATTATATATCTTGAATCCTAAATGTCTTTACTAACCAGTGGCTGATCTATAAAGGATTGCTTCCTACCCCATGGTTATATTCGGGTATGAGATAACATTGAAGAATCTACTAAAAACAGTTTAAGTCATTTAAGCCTTGCCCTCAAAAGAACTCCAATTTCTTCTCCTTTTTCATTATTGCCCATCATTTGGTGAGCATTGTGTTCCGTCATGTGCTCTTAGTATGATATATTGACTCACCATATGCTCAGAAGCCATGGTGTCAACAGGCCATGTACTAAACACAAAGAAAGATTATTAGCAAAAAGAAATCTTTCTCTAATAAGTGTATTTATTGTTGATATCTCTTACAGTAACTGAAATCCAGGATAATTTTTGCAAAACAAACAGACAATAAAGCAAACAACTAGAATAAATTCCTCAACTCTTGAGTAAACCATAAGCAGCAGAGATTCTCTGTAGGCAGCAGATGTAGATTCTTTTCTCACCATCTAAGGAACAGATTATCGTGGGCTTTAGGGTCAATGTGTGGAATATGGTAAGTATATTATTTGGTCAGTTTCCAGGTCTTATTGGAAACAATAAACATCCTGAAAGAAGAAATTATTTTGACTGTGATTCAGAGGGTTCTCTGTACAGTAGAATATCATAGTAGGGAAGTGTGGCAGTGCCTTACTGGAGATAGGAAACAGAAAACCACAGGAAAGGACAAAATGTCACCAGCTACTTGATAAAAATTGCTAGTATGTCATATTACATGGCCCTACCTTATTTCAGTAGATTTCCAAATTCTTAAATTTCAAAATAATGGACCAAAATTGAATAGAGGGGTCCTGCTTTTCTTCCTGGCTCAAAATGTCATTGGAAATTTTAATCTTTAATCAGCATTATGGATATATAGAAGTTTATAAATACCCTTCATGTGTCTTCTAAACACTTTAGGAGAAAACACTTTAGGAGTCTACCACTTTAAAAAATATGTATTAGGTATTTAGGTTTCTTCTTGTGGAGAGCTTTCACTTTTCTTCTTCCTCTTTTCATGTGTTATCTTTGATTATGACGATGATAATGATGATGATGATGATGATGATGATGCCTTTCTTAAAATTTCAGATGTTGCTTCGAACCTATCTTTTGTGATAAGTAGATAAAATAATTATAATCTTCCTGTTTTTTAAAAATAGAAATAACATTTGCAAAGTGTGTTTCCACTAAATATTTAATGAGAAAATATATATATGCTGCTGGTATAACATCTGACATGGACTGAGGGTAGCATTCACACTTGTCATTTGCTAATCTGCTCTTGATTGCTTGGAAACATTTGTTGTACCATTTCTTCCCAGGTCAAAGTCTCAAAACAGAACCCTGCTGTTCACAGGGTAAGCTACAATGATGGAAAAGGGAATACTTTTGGTAAATGAAAAGCCTTCAAGTCACATTAAGCTGCTCCTCCTGCCTGTGTGGGATACAGACCCTCTTTTACAGCTGACCGGCATTTCTGCACTGCTCATCTGACAGGCTGGTAATGGAAGGATCTATAATGGTGTCTACTGAATCTGCATAATCACATTTTAAAAACATTGGCACTTCATGTCGATTACTCTTGTATCGCCTATAGCATTTATTGTCCAACCCTTCAAAAATATTTTGAAGCAGATATGACAAGAAACAAAGTCTACCTTCTGTCTGATTTCCTTTCTGAAGAAAAAGCTACAAGAGAAGAGAAAGAATGTCCTACAGATGTCATAAAAGTAAATACAGTCATTCATATATTCATGAGGCAAACTTTTCCTCAAAATTTTACTATCCATGTCAAACAATAGAGGTGAATGTGGAAAACAGGCCCATGTGAATACATAGCATTTTCTCTTAGCAGAAAGTTTTATTTGTGTTACTAAATGAATTTTGTGAACATTGAAGGTGGTTCAGAAGTTCCCAAGACTTGATCATTAAAAAGAAATACTTTCTGTTTTGTAAATATTCACTCCAGTGTCCATTCTCAAATTGTGGAGTCCAATCCATCACCAGCAAGCAGTCCTGGGAAGCATTTTATGTTCACTCCTCTGTTCAGGCTGTCTAATATTTCTTCTGTGCCACACTGAGTACACTAAAAAATCGGTGTCTGCATACCTGCATACACTGCTGAGTAAAAAACAAAAGAAGGTGTGAGTTCAAGCAGTAGTGGCTGGTATGCAAAAGTAAGAGCAGAAGACCATAACATTTATCATCCCCGCTTTTCTGGAGTATTCTCACTTCCTCAAAGAGAATAATCATTACCTCTTTGCAATTCTGTGGCAATGTAATTCAGAATACTATGAATGACTCCATTCTAATCACACAGGCTAGAGTTCTAATAGATCAAAGGTAAATATAAAGTACTTTTCTCGGAAGCTTTAAGATTCATTCTGTACATTCATAGCATTAATCAATAACTTCAATTCATTAATCCGTATTTTACTAGGTAATATGTACTTAGGAGCTGTGAATAATTGGGACTTTCCAAATGGAGGTAGCCCTTTCGATCTAATCAACTGAGTATTACATGGATGCTCATATGGTTTGGGGGTTATGAAGAGAATAATAGCTCACTGTTCTATAAATCATATGTCAATAGGTTAAAATCTCACAAACAGAATAAAGAGTATTCCTGTCATTGCTTTGTGCTGTAATTAGACTATAATCATGATACAAGCACATGAGGTAATAGAAATGCATACACTAAGACCTGTCCCATAAATCAAGATTAGAATCATTTAATAGACAAAGACTTTGTTCAGCTCTTAGGCTGAGAGATAGAGTGGAAAAGATTAAGCTTTTAACAAAGTCTCTTCAGTTGAAACTGCAAGCAGTATTCTGTGTGAGCCTGCGATGGAAGGACTGGTTCTCTGTCTATGTGCATAAGTGCACATGGCTTCTTAGTGTTAAAAGTGATTATAATAAGAGCAGCTCTGGCTCTGGAGGTACGGATGGTATATGAGGATGAAGTAAAAGCACAAGTCAATCATAGTCTCTACAGTGATTCGGCAGCCTGAATCTAATCTTGTGCAGCATTTTTATGAATAGGATGCTCTTCACAAGATTGTGTTTTCTTGCTGGAGCTTTCCGTTGTTTCAGTCAAAATAAGATTCTCCTTATGTGATGATTTGTATATGCTCAGCCCAAGGAGTGGCATGATTAGAAGGTGTGGCCCTGTTGGATTAGGTCTGTCACTGTGGGTATGGGCTGTAAGACCCTCATCCTAGCTACTTGGGAATGAATATGCTGCAAGCAGCAAAAAATGTAGAATTCTCAGTTTTCCCTACATCATGTCTGCCTGGATGAAACCATGTCCCCCCCTTAACGACAATGGACTGAACCTCTGAACCTGTAAGCCATTCCCAATTAAATGTTGTCCTTATAAGAATTGCCTTGGTCATTGTGTTTGTCAATAGCAGTAAAACAGTAAGACACCCTATCATGTTTTCTATTTAAAAAATTGTGCTGAAAATTTAGGTTGAAATAAACTTTTGAAACCAATGATTACATTCTCACAAGATTTTCTATTTTGACTTATTTATTCAAATCCTCAGTTATTAAAAACTTCAAAATCAACATTTTAAGAATATATTCATTTTATTTGTACAATTATTTACATAATTGAGTTATTCCTGGTCTTTTTATGTGGATATCAATGTTCATTTTCCATACCAACTCAGTAAGACACACACATACACACACACACACACACACACACACACACACACACACACTTGTCAACAATATTTTCAAGTTTTTGATTGCTTGCTTAATTGGTTGCCTGCTTGTATGTTTGAGAAGCTCTTACTATGTAATCAAGCTAACTTGAATTTTCCTGATTTTAAGTGATCCTTCTGCCTCAGGTAAACCAGCATTTGTGGCTATAGTTGCATGACAATGTCCAGCTTGTTTTCTTCCTATTTCATTACCATATGTTTTGGTTTTACCTTGTGATATCCTAATACGTTTAAATAAATATAATAAATTAGTAATGATTTTTTATGAATAAAGATAATTCAGAAACAGTAAGTATATTTTAAAAATTTAACCCAAATCACAAAATGTTTGATTACCTTCTATTTAAAAAGCAGAACAGAGAGATAAAATCTCCTGTACACACAACAAATAATCTAGAAAAGATGACAACTGCCCTAGTCAGTTCAGGGAGCTATGACAAAATGGGGTTGAACATTTATAAATAATAGAAATTTATTTCCCACACTTCTTATGTATGAGCTATCTAAGATCAAAGTTATGGCAGATACTGTGTGAGCCTGAAGTACTGGGAGACCCCCCAAGTGAGACAGGAGAATAGAGTTTGTTGCAAATACAAGAGGTTTATTTTTTTCTTGCACGTTGGAGTTGACCCCCAATCAGCCCCTCAAGGCAAGTGACTAGAAAGTGACCCCGATTGGCTATAACAAGCAGCTTTTATACCTTTTAGGGGTACAGGTTACATCAGCAAGGTTACAGTTTAAACTTATTGGCTAAGCATATTGATCTTTGAATCTATTGGCTAGCAAGCATATGACATGCATTCAAACTCAATCTGGGAGGGTCAGGTTACTATCAGTCAGTACATTCTGCAGGATTTCAAGAATGTTCCTACTCCTCCCAAGAACTGTGTGTGGGTAGAGAATGGAACTTGGCCTAGCCTTGACCTAAGGCAAGGCAGAAGTCTGATATTTGGCCTAGTCTTGACCTGAGATGGTGGAAGTAAGGCTGGCAAAAACCCCTAGGGTCCTTCAACTAAAAGATTTTGCCTTGTTTTCACATTCTCAGAAGAGGAGGGGAAATGCTGTACCCTCACATGACAAAAGGGAATTGAAACCAAACATTAAACCTATGTGGAGTGACATCATACAGGTATACTCACAAAGCGAAATGAGGATGGAGGGCTCTCCAAACCTCATGCATAAGGACAATGACCAATCCATTGTCTCTCCTAAACATCCCACCTCCTGATACTATATCTTCCAGATAAAATTTCAATGGTTGAATGCAGGAAGGTGCACCATGATTCAAACAACTCAACTCTGTCCTCAACCCCTCAATATTCACTTCCTTTTCGCAGGTAAACTACATTTGCCATATTCCAATAGTTCCAAAAGTTTTAATCACTCCAAAGGTCAACTTTAAACTATGTCTTCAGCATCATTTAAATAAGATGTGGGTAAGACCCAAGGTGTAAGTCATCATGAGACAAACATAGGCTAGCTGTAATTGTATAAATTCAAACAGACTTAATACTTATGCTCTAAGAATGAGACACGACCTAATTAATTAATTAACTAATTAATGATATGAGAAAAAACTCCCAAGTAAAACTAAAGCCGCCAAAGGCAAACAGTAAATCTTACAATGGGAAAAGTTGAGAACATTTTCTCTAAAATCTAGAATGAGATAAAGGGTATCAATTTTCACCATCATGATTCAATACAATGCTCATAGTTTCAGCTAGAAAAGTAAGACATGGTACACAGTCAAACAAATAAGCAAAGACCCCCATCACCTCACCCTGCACAGAAGAAAGAGCATCCAAGCAACAAATAGGCTAATGAAATCAACAGACCATACTCAATGAATGTGCTCTATTATCCTCTAAAGTTTAATATTTATTTGAGTTGAAGATTTATAGGTTTCCATTCAGTTTTTCATTTGCCCTTCACTTTGGTTAAACCTTCCAGTATCCCATTTCCTATTTCCTACCCTCTACAAGCTTTAAAATTCCTACCTCTAGTGTTCTCTCTCTCTCTCTCTCTCTCTCTCTCTCTCTCTCTCTCTCATCTGTATTTTATTTTTCTGTATTCTAGAAGTAGCCCATTTCTGGTGCTCTGGCTTCCACCAGTACTCCTGGTTAAACATACAAAGGATTTTAAGCTGGGATCTACATATGAAAGAGAGCAGGCAGCATTTGTGTTTCTATGCCAAGGTAACCTCACTCAGCATATGTTTTTGACAATTCCATCCATTTATTTGCAAATTTTGTTCTTCCATTTTTCTTTACTGATGAGTAACATTCCATTATTTAAATGTTTCCTTATCCATTCATCTGTTGAAGGATATCTTCGTGGATTCCAGTTCTTAGCTACTTTGAATTGAACTATGTTAAGCATGGATATGCAGGTATTCTTGCAGTAGGATATAAAATGCTTTGGATATATGCCCACGAGTGACATGGTTAGGTCACATGGTAATTCTGTCTTTTTATTTTTAAAGAAACCTCCAGACTTTTTTCAACAGTGGTTGAATTAGCTTACCATCCCACCAACCTGCATAAGGAGTCTGCTTTTCCTACATCGACATCATCATCTGCTGCTGTTTGTATTCCTGATCTTGGTCATACTGCCTAGGGTCAGATGAAATCTCAAAATCAGTTTGATTCCTACTTCCATCATCTGTAAGGATGCTGCATACTTGTGAAAGTGTTTACCAGCTTTTGTGTTTCATGCTTTGACACCTGTTATTGTTGTTATTTTATTAGACTATTTTCTTTGTAAATGTTAGAGATTAATCCTATGTTATATGTATAATTGAAAAACTTGCCAGAATTAGAACTTTAAGTGGAATATGAGGGATTAGGAGAGTGAAGAAGAGGTTAGATTGGGAGTTAACCCAATCCCAAATGTATGAAGAGGCTATTTTGAAATCCACCAGTATATACATACATGCACATCTACATAAATACATTGTATATAATATACATATATTATACATGCATACATTATACATGTATTATATACACATATACATACATTATAAATATACATTTAAGGGAGTTTAACCAGAAATACTCTTTATGTGTGGACTCTAAGAAGATAATGAGTATTTGAAAGAAGATCTCAGTGACAGGCCTGAGATACTTCTGAATTACTGACCATGGAGTCTCTATAGAGACACCCAAAACAAAACAGGCCCCTGCCATTGCTCTTGGTCAGCCATTTTAACTAAATAGTAATATTCTGTTGCTGAGGATACCATTCATTTTGGATTCAAGACAGAAAAATCAACATAAACCTGGCCAGAAAGCTCTGCCTGCTCACTGGCTTACATAGCACCAAAAGATGCTGGTTTTCTGCTTGAGGAGAATAATATTCTGATGCTGATGATACACAGCAATGAACTCCAGATGATATGATATTACTAAATGGCAAAATGTGCATACTGGTGCAATCATGACATGATATTTATAGAGATAACCAGCCAGAGTCTGATTGAATGAGGTCTGCTCTGTGGGAGGAATTTCATGCCTGCTCTGTACACCCTGGTATAAAACCCATGACTGTGAAGATAATAAACCCAAGGGGAAAACCTATCGCTAGTTTGTTTAATGACACTACAGTCTATATATTTAGGTATATAGCCACAAATTTGTGCGGCTCTCAACATGGTTCTGGGAAGCTTCCTTCTGCAGTGAGTACATGCAGAGATCCAGACTTTTTGAAGTGTGAAGTATAAATAAAGAGGCTTTTCTATGTCAACCTCCAGACCTAGAAGGCTAGGGGAATTTCATGAAGGAAGGCAGAGAAGGAATGTAAGAGGCAATGGGAAGGGAATTAATGAAATGCTGACTTCAGGACATAATGGCTATTTGACATATAAATCACAGCACCTGTGATTAGCGATACACGATCGATCCAACCAAAATTCTTCCATAGACTAGGGAGACTTCCTAAAGCTTCACCCATGGTGTAGAAGCTATTGGCATTTGGTGGCTGCTGAGTGTAAGTCACTCTACTTTGGAGAAGCAGTGCTGATAGATCTCTAATACTTATATGTATGAGCACATAACCATGAACATAAGGGCAGCACGAATCAGACTCAGAATTATTAGTACCAATAGAAAAGAAGATAGGAAGTTAGAAAGGAAACAGGATAGGGGGAACTAGAAGGAGTTTGAGGGAGGTAGTGGTGTATACATATGATCAAAATACGTATAGTTGTACAAGATTTTCAAAGAATCAAAACTAAAGTAGAACACTGAATGATTTGTAAGCATTTTTAAAAAGTTTTCAACATTCCTAGCTATCGTGGAAATATAAATTAAAACTACTTTGAAGTTCCATCTTATCCCAGTCAAAATACCTATCATAAGGAAAATTTATGACAATAAATGCAGATAAGATGTGGGAAATGGTCGTTTTTCACTGCTGCCAGGAGTGTAATCTAGCCCAGCCGCTATGAAAATCACTATGGAGATTTTACCAAAACTTGAAAATCACTATAACTGTCATCTAACCCTGCTATACCACTCCTGCACACAGATCCAAAGGGTTCAATCTTCTACTACAGAGACACTTTTATATCCACATTTACTGCTACTCAGTGCACAATATCTTACATATGGAATCTAGCCTAGATGTCTACTGAGAGCTAAATGGATCATGAAAATGTAGTATATATACACAATGGAATTTTTCTATAAAGGAAAAAAGTTATGAAATTTACAGTAAAAAGAAGATCTGAATCTTACTTCTACTACGTGAGGAGGTAACCTGGGCTAAACAAGATTAAAAACCATGTAATTTCTCTCATATGAAGATCCTAACTTTTAATATTCTCTCTCTCTCTCTACATATATATATATATATCTCTGTGTGTGTGTGTGTGTGTGTGTGTGCACACGCATGTATGTTGTGTGTGCATGTGTGTGAATGTGTGTGTTAGAAGATTTGAAAGTAGAAAGGAACCTATAATGAGGCGAAAGAGGGATAGCAGAGGTCTAAAGCATATAAAAAAGCATATATATATATTTTTTATATAAATACTGAGTATGTCTCTCACAGACACGGCCCATATTTATGCCTTCAATATTTCAAATGAGTTGTTCTTGAGCATGTAAGTCATAATGTGTATGTGTGTGTGTGTGTGTGTGTGCATATATATGCATGAATGACCTGTAATATAAGTATTGTTTGTTGCTCTGATAAAGCGATAAAGCACCATGGCCAAAATCAACTCATGGAAAAAAGGGTATATTTGTGCTTAGCATTATAGAGGGAAATAACATAGGTGGGGCTGAAGTCATGGAAGCAGGAGCCTGGCTTAAACATTACATACTCAACCTCAAGCATGAGGTAGAGAAAGTAAACTGGAAGTGGAATAAGGATATAAACTCCCAAATCCTAAGCCAGCCTTCAGCAAGGTTCCACCTCCTCCACAATCACCAACAACAATGGGAAACCAACTGATTAAGTGGGCATCTATACAGGGACATCTCATTCAAACTACCATGAAGCCTGAGAGTTGAAGGAAGACTAGAAGACAGGTGAGGCAGATGAGAGGCAAGAGAGTCAACTACAACAAATCTTGTTTGAAAATGTCATAACAAAAATGAATACTTTGTATACTAATTAGAATCAACCAATTAATTACAAAACTAAGACTCAGGGCTTAAGAATAATCTTAGCTTCTATCTCCAGTGTATGCACTAGCACAGGTATTGTATTGCTAATGAACCAAATGGGAACTGACCCCAGATTTTCTTCAAGCATAGTCTCCTCCAAATTCCTCTTCGTTGCCACTTCACCTCTCCCAGGATGACAATGCAGGTATAGAGCCTGCTCCCTTCGCTCCACTGTAGATTGAAGTTATGGGGATTCTCAGCAATGGTTCGTCTGTGTGGCAGTTCACTGTCTACTTCTGAAACTCCTAAGTGCGGTCTTTGAAATCAAGTATGTCTGCTAGAGTTCATGCCTGTTTTTGTAAATACTGAGTATGCCTCTCACAGACATGGCCCATATTTATACCTTCAATATTTCAAATGAGTTGTTCTTGAGCATGTAAGTCATAATGACAACAGCCACCAGGCACTGCATTCAAATACAGGATGTAAAGGTTTGAGCTAGATAACAAAGCCTAGATACAACTTTCCTAAACTTCTTATTAAAACCATTTTATTCTCCTTCAAGGTCCTAGTTTTCTTGGCCTCTATTTAGTGATACTTTTCAACTTGGCAATATGCTTTGGAGGTTATTCTTCAATTGCTTTGATAAATAGCTTCTACCTCCCTTATAGCTATATCAATATCTTTATCAAATATTTATTTGATGCCCTTGTTCCTCCCTCATGGACAATCTTCTTCATTATTTATCGGCTGAGGAGCCTGAACATTTTCTAAATCTTTTGGTTCTGCATCCCTTTTGCCTATAAATTACATCTTTAATTCATTTCTTTGTTCACACAGTTTCCAGTAAGCAGTCAAGGGAAGCCATACAGAACCCTTCAAACTTCTTAGAGATTTATTCTGCCAAAAATTCAAGTTTCTTTGCAATTTACACACAGCTCTAGGACACAGATACAATTTGGCCACATTTTTTGCCACTCGATAACAAAAAATGCCCGTTTGGCCAGTTTCCACTACTGTATTTGTTATTTGTATCTAAGATCTGAGAACCTTTTCTTGTTTGTATGTTCTTTCAATAGTATGACTACAAGAGCTCAAGCAGCATGCTCCCCAGCTTATATAGTTTCCTAGAACTCCTGGTATGATAGGCTTCAGTGGGTTCTCTCCACAGGTTTTTTTGTTTGTTTGTTTGTTTTGTTTTCTTAATTTTTCTGAGTCCTTAACACAATAGTCTGATGTGGTCTGGATTCTAATGTTGCCTATCTCAGAGCTGACTGCACATTTGGGGTCATATTAAAATATATTACTTTTATTTTTGAAATTAAAATATATTGATATTGTCTTCCCCTTTCAATTTTTCCTCCCTCCAACCATTCCTATATGCCCTTCCAATTTGCTTTTTCTCAAATTCATGGTTTATTTTTGGTTTCAAATATATAGAATCTATTCAGTCCATATATATTATCCATTCTGCCACAGATAATATATAATCAACACCAGGAATTGTTCCATCTTTCTCAAAGCTCTTGGATTAACAATAGTAAAACACTGACAAATTAATGTATGGTAGGGGCTTCCCTTGTCTGTCTACAACCTCTAGAATGGAAGAGGAAACTGCTGTGTCCTCACAGGTCAGCATGGATGAGGAAACTGCTCTCTGAAACTCCCTTCATACACGCATTCATCTGAGCCATAAAATAAAGCCCCTGTAGCCTACACACCTTCTAAAGTAATTAACCTTAGAAGCTAACTCAATGCCATCATCTTGAAGGTTAAGTTTTAAGGTAGGAAATTTGGGTACATTCAAAAAGTAGGAACAATTGCAAATATAAATAGCACTAGAAGAGGAGGAGGAGGAGGAGGAGGAGGAAGAGGAGGAGGAGAAGCAGGAGCAGGAGCAGGAGGAGGAGGAAGAATACTGCTCCATGAAAAACAACACAAAAAATGACCCAAGGTTATGTTTTACATTGATAACTGCAAGGGAAGAGCATACAGCTACATCATAGGAAGTAAGCAGGATTAGAATAAAGATTGATCTGAGCTTTGCAAAGACACAGATGGAGAAAGGCACAGATGGTGGAAGCCTGGGTGTGGAGAGGTCACTGATAAATGCTGTGTGTGGAGGAGCTCTCCCAAGGCAGGTGATGTGGTCCTTGGCAATCATTAAAGCCTATCTCAGCAGGAGTTTCGAGGAAACTAAGCAAGCTCGGAGCAATCTGTAAAATCCATTCTGTGATGGGACAGATGGCTCAGCTCTTAAGCATTTTCTGTGTAAGCAAGAGCATCCAAGCTCAGATCCCAACCCTACTGAGGTCCAGTCTCAGCATGAGAAGGGTCCCGAGAAAGGAGGGAACGGGAATGGCGGCAAATGATGCATGTCTTTTAACACAGCTCTTCAAAACAGAACTGCATTCTGAGCCCTTGATCCATAGGGCACAAAGCCAGTTATTTCAAAGTCATTTAATAGCTGACCTTTATAATCAATCATTATATAAAACCAAAGATACAAAAGAAATATTTTAAAAAGTATACCCATCCCGAGATTGATTACAATAATTTGCATTTAGACCCTCTACTGAGGCACCCCTTGAGCAAATCAAAGGTCTCAGGTTAGTATTGAGTCAGGAAATACATTTTCATGTTTTTCTTCGTTGCCTTAATTTCACTTAAATAACTTTCTTTTTTACATTAACTTTCCAAAGCATCCAACACTTTCATGATCTGCTGTTTTATGGCTCTTGTAGCATCTCCTGCATTTGGAATCAAATACCTATGGGGGAAAAGACATATATATGTATTAATACAGCACTGTCCCTTCAGATCTCTGCTGAGATGTCGCATAAAGGTAGCAAAGACACCCTGCTATGTGTTCCATAAACTTACCTCAGCAAATGATCAAAATGTTCCTTGAAAATCCGAAAGTCAAAGCTAGGGGACTTTTCATGTTACACAGCTAAGATTCTCTGAACTACTAAGTATGTGTTATGCCCAAAGAAAATACAGGTAAACTAGTGTGCTTGTTGTCTAGTACAGATGTGATTTAAGGTGCTACAATTATGATATGATGGCATCCAATTCCAAAGACAGTGACAACTCCAGGACTTGCTAGTTTGACCTCAATCAAACATTAAGTTGTCTAAAACAGATTCAACCCATCTCCAGGTTAAGAAGTTTGGATGATAGAAAATAAAATACCAACTTAACATTCTAAAAAACATAATAATAATGACTTGAAGTCAGTAGTGGATGTAAGCTGTCAGTTCAAGTGCTCTCCTCTCCCTTCTCATTGTTTGCCTTCTCCCTCTTCATTCTTTTTGGTTTCTCTCTTCTTATTCTTTCGCCTTCTTCTCTCATTCTTTACCCTTCTTCTTTTTAGTTCTTTTGCCTTCCCCTAACCAGAAAGTTTGAACCCAGTCTTTTATTTACTAAAGCATTTACATCATCAAGACTTTGATCATTGCGAGTAATTATTTTAGAAATTCTTAAATTTATATAAGTCCTATGAATCCTGGATCATTTATCCCAACCCTCACATTCTTAAAACAGAAACTAAATACAAAGAAAAAGCACATTTTCTCAGAGATTTTACACAGCCTGCTCTTCACGGGTAGTTGAACACAGCAGACAATAGTCTTTAGTAACTACTTTTATGTAAGGAGAGAAAGGTGCTAGACTACTAAGATTAAAATGATTTCTTACAAAGTTATATAATTTATGCAGGTAAAGTAGGCATTGTCATCTTCAATCCTTCAAGTAGCTAGAATGAAGTACGAACTTTTTATATGCTTATACATCATCTTTTAATTCTCTAATCTTTGTTTCCTCATCCTAACAATTCCATAGCTTCATGTGCTCTCTTTCTTATATTATTTATTTCCAGTTCATATACAAGCTTTTCTCCTATAAGATAAACCCATCTATTATTTGCTTATATTTTATAGCTTTCTTTTGCTATCCATGTTTTTATTTCTTGAGACTTCTTTAACTGTCTTTGATGTCCCCAAGTTCACTCTGGCTAATTAATGCAGCAGTCATTGGACTAGAGAGTACATGTATCTCCTCATAATTCCAAATTCAAGGCGAAGTCTGGCAATGGAGTATTTCTATAAAGGACCATGTAGGTTTTATGACCTCTGTGGTTATGTTATCTAGATCCTTTCCCATGGCCCTAAAGGCCAAAGGAAAGGTCTATTCCTTGTCCTCCACAGTCTCATAACCACCTCTGTTCCTCATTCCTGAGAACCACATCTGTTTCATTTATTGTGACATGATTAGCTCTGAGTAATGGGGGAAGCATATTTCCCAGAAAGAGAGATTGGAAGTAAAGTAGAAAGCAGATCAGTTTCAGGCCAACAGCAGTCATCATCATACAGGGAGATCATGGGCATCAATGGCCTAGTGAAACTCCAAGGGCAGGAACTGTTTCATACCCCCACCCCTTTTGCAGCCAGCCAGACTCAGCAAGACTCCCTTGAAATGTTGTGTGTTTGTGGTAAAGTGCTTATGATTCCAGTCTTGGAAGGTACACAGAGGGACCTTTGAGATATCTAGCTATCTAGGCAGCCTACCAATCCTTACCAGAGAGCTCTAGGTTTGATTGAGAGATCATACCTCTAAGAATGAGAGAAAAGCTTGATCTAAGAAGATTCAAATCATGAATTGGGCCTCCACTGGTCGGTCCCATGTGTGCATATACCTCACTCATACATAGGACCAATCGCATACTTATATGCATGCATACATACAATATACATGAAAAACAGAAAAAATAAACTCCAACTCCTCTCTGAACACTGAGAGAAGACATAAGACTGGAGAAGAAAATGCAAAGATCAAGTATTATCCCAACAAATTGAAGTCATTGCAGCCATGGAGTAAATGCAGCAACAATTTGCTTTATACACGGTGATCCAAGTTAGCTAAGTCATCTCACAACAGAAAAAACTGGGTCACCTGGTGCTAATCTTGAACCTTATTGATTTTCTGCTTTAACAATAACAAAAAGGATTGGGCCATACTGGGAAGATAAATCTTCTCATGGCTCCTGGATATCTAACCTCTCTCAGAACAAAACAAGACAGTTAAATAAAACATTGTGAAAAGAATTATAGAAAGAGAAAAAAAAAACCTCTACAAGGGAAGACCTCAGAGTTAAAATTGAGACTGAAGTTGGTTTTTTTCTTCTTTCTTTCTTTTTTTGGAAGAGTAAGGAGAGAGAAAATAGCAAGGACAGGAGGAAGCAATCCACAGGTAAGGAAAGGCAGAGAGGACTGACAGAGCATTTGAAAGTCAACTTCTTATAGAGAATCTAATGGGGCTCATCTTACCCACAGGGAGAAAAGATACAATATGGGACCCAGAGCTCAGCACAGGTCAACTCCTAAGAATCCTGCATGTCTTGTCAAGAACTTCTCATCTTTTTCAAAACTACTGCACAAAGAGTCATTTTCTCCACCTAAGTTAGATAACTGAGACCCAAAAGGACATATACGGTATGTTCTCACTGATAAATGGGTATTAGCAAAAAGTTGAGAATACCCATGATACCACTCACAGACCATATGAAGCTTAAAAAGAAGGAAGTGTGGATGCTTCAATTCCACTTAGAAGGGGAATCAAATAATCACAGGGGACAAAGGAGACAAAGGTGGGAGAGAAGAGGTGTAAAGAAAAAAAGGGGGCCAGGATCAGGTATGGCAGGAGACAGGAGAGAAGCCCAAAGGACCAGGAGAGTGAATAGAAATATATAGCAGTGTGGGGTGGGAGATGAGGGAGAAACCTCTAGAAAGTCCAAGACACCAGGGGTGTGAGAAGCTCCCAAGACCCAATGGAGATGGCCTTAGTCAAGGAGCCTCCCAGTGGGGAGATGGAACCTCACGAGACTATCTCCAGTAGATAGACATAGCCTCCAGTTGAGGGATGGGACCACCCACCCTTCTCAACATTTTTGATCCAGAACTGTTCTTGTTGAAAAGAAATGTATGGACAAAAATTGAGCAGAGACTGAAGGAAAGTCCCTCCAGAGACCACTTCAACTTAGGATCCATCCCATGTACCGGCACCAAACCCTGATGCTATTACTGATGCCATGTTGTGCTTGCAGACAGAAGCCTGACATCGCTGTCCTCTCAAAGTCTCTACCAGCACCTGACTGAGACAGATGCAGATACTTACAGCTAACCATTGGACTGAGCTCGGGACCCCTGTGAAAGAGTTAGAGGAAGGTCTGAAGGAGCTGAAGGATATTGCAACCCCATAGGAAGAAAATCAGTACCAACTAACCAAACCCCTAAGAGCTCCCAAAGACTAAGCCACCAACCAAAGAGCATGCATGGGCTGGTCTGTTGCCCCTACTACCACCTATGTAGTAGAGGACTGCCTTGTCTGTTTCTGTGGAAGGGCATGCTCTTGGTCCTGTGGAGGCTTGATGTCCCAGAGAAGGAGGGTGCTGGAGGGGTGAGATGGGAGTGGGTGAGAGGGTAGAGGGGCAGCATCTTAGTAGTGAAGGAGAGGAGGAAGATGGAGAGGCTTGTGGAGTGGGAACTGGGAAGGCATTTACATTTGAAATGAAAATAAATAAAATAATTAATAAAAAAGGAAAAGTTAACATATGGATCACAGAGACTTTAGGTTGTTAGAGAAATTACAGACGCATGTAATTCTGCTAGGATATTGTCTAAAGAAAATGAAACAAAAACACAAGCAAGTAGAAACGGAATAGGAGGAATAAATGCACAGCACTTGTTCAAATTAAGTGTGTGGTCTAGAATTTATTTGTGACTCGAGACAATGTGTCACTTGATGTTACCACAAGGTGGAGTTTCTTCCTTTCTTTTTGTGGAACATAAACCCAGGGACTAGGTTGCTGGGAGTGTGAGTTTCAGTGTTTATCGGAACCCTGCTCCTTGGTTTTCCATCTCATAAATCATCATTATCCCATCATGCACTTTTTTGACATGTGTTCCACTGTGATGCTCTACCGTCTCACAGGCTCAAAATGATGTGGCTAAGTTAGCATATACTGAACTCATGAAACAAATAGATCTTCCCTTTTGTGGTTATTTATAGTATTCCATGCCAGAAGTGCTCATAGCACCATGAAAGCTCCACATTTGCCATAAAGGACTATGAGGTGCTGATTCTGTGGTCTTTGTCAAGAATTATAGATAAGAACCCAGAAATGACTCCTCTTGAATACATTTCCCAGTGACATTTTTTCTGTATTTATGTTATTATTTCATTAATTCAGTATTTACAAAACCATGCCTATTTAGTAATATAAGGAAAACATCAACCAATGATTGCATCTCACAGCAATGAATCCAAAGGTCCATTATTAGAGGTCTTATATGAGGGAACTAATGGCAAAAGTTTTGTTAGATAAACATCACAACAAAACATAATTTGCAAGAAATAAGGTATAGGATATGTAAACTGCCATGTTAGAAGTAAACCTCACAAAAACAGGACATTAAAGGAACTAATTGATAACTCTTCTGTCTGTACACAGCATGTATCCAGCTCTAAAGTAGTTCCTACATCAACTGGACTAGGGATAGCTGGAGACTTATGTGCATTTGAGCTCTTCCTCTGATCAAGACCATGGGGGATAGAAGTGTTAAGTATGTATAACTTACTTACTTATATAAGTATATATATGATGTCTACCCAGAAAAGTTAACACAAGATTATTGTGAGCTCAATAGGGTCAATAAAGGTGAGTGAAAAGTTAGTTGATACCTGCCTCTAGTAAAAAAAAGCAATCGACACGAATCTGCATAATTTTTGAAACACTGAAATTTGAGAACTATTTCTTGCAGCTTCTCAACTAAAAACTCATGCTTTGTATTGGATGTGGTAGCACACAATGATTATTCCAGCACCCAGAAGGCTGAGGCAGGAGGATTACAATTTGAAGCCCAGCTTGGGCAATATAGCAAGACATTGTCTTAAAAATCCAAAAATGGTAAGAGACAGATCAATGCAGAGATAGACACAGAGACAGAGAACAGAACCATGCTGAATTGAAGTGAAACACATGTTTTTGTTGCCTTTAAATGATGCATCACAAGAGAAAAACATTTCTCTAAAAGGCAAACTCGTGGAGCCGAGAGCCATGCATTGTAAATGTGCTTGCTGCTACAGATAAAATGAAATTTTTCTGTAGGAGACCCAGCTCTCTGAACCTCCCATTTTCAAGGTCTCTTCTCAGTCTCATGGACACCAAGGTAAATGAATAGATAGGTAAAAATACCCAACCTTTCTACATGCATAAGTTCCAACATTCACAATGTCATTTCATCATAGAGACTGTCATTATCAAAGACTCTCTTTCCCCCCATTAGATCAAACTGTGTTGAATATCAATGCTATTTTGTTATCCTTGACAAGCGTTGCACGGGCCCAGTTCTCTTGACTGCAATTCTACATAGAAAATAGCCTACATCATAGGGTACTAATATTAAAGATCACCAACTCTGGTAGTTTGAATGAAAAAAGTTCCACGTATGTTCATGTATTTGGTCTCCAGTTGATCTCACCATTTGGAAAGTTTATGGGAACTTTAGGGTGTGTAGCCTTGCAGGCAGAAAGGTTTAGTTGGTTTAGTTGTATTGCTCCAGTTCTCTCTCTCTCTCTCTCTCTCTCTCTCTCTCTCTCTCTCTCTCTCTCTCTCTCTCTCTCTCTGTCTCTCTCTCTCTCTCTCTCTCTCTCTCTCTTTTCTCTCTTTCTCTCTCAAAAGCTTACTTTGAGTGCATGAAAATGTTACCAATCTGCTTCCTACTTCTACTGCAATGTGAAGACTTCCCTGCCATTACAGAATCAAATAGAATCAAACCTTCCTAAGCTAGAAGTCACAACAAGGTTTTTCTTCTGTAAGTCTGTCGTGGTATGCTCTTTTAGCACACCAACAGAAAAGTAAGTAATAGGCTAGACTTGTTTATATCTCTCTTTTATTACCTCCTTGCCTATCATTTTTATGTGCATAAGTTTGAACATTGCTTTCATTTTAAATGACATAAAACATCGCTCTATTTGACTGAACTCAACTTAGCTGTGCCAATTTACAGAATTAGTTGCCTGGGATAAAATTTGTGTTGTTAATTTGACTGTTTGTCCCTCAGTTTTCTGGAGCCTGGGAAGATAGAAGTTTACAAAAATCTCTTGAAATCCTTTTTGTCTCACAGAATATACATTTCTGCTTTATCTAAGGGAATATACCAAGGTCAGGCTGAATAATTTAGGACATCTTTTCTTACAAACATGTAGATATTTCAAGGAACAAGATATGATCTTATTTGAGCATTTGTGCATTTAAATGTATATCCATACACATGGAGGAAGGGAGAGAGAAATATTCAGGTTAGGGAAGGTGCTGGGACTTTAGATTCAATGGCAAACTTGCCGTCTCATTTAGCAGTCTCTCGAAGGGAATCAGTATTTTCGAGATCAATGGAAAATTTAGGATACAGGCCAGTCTCTATGTCAACATCCAGCAAGCAGCTAAAGTAGAAAACTAGTCACTGGTAGTAGATATTTTCAAGAAGTCTTTTTAAGAATCTCTGAGGATGAGTCAGAACAATTACGTGGTTATACTATATCAAAAGTTTGATTAGTTGTGAATCTTTATGATAAGCAACCAGGACATGCAAGCTTTTGTCACCAATACTTCCACACATGAAATTTCCCTCCATGACAGAAGCTAAGAACAGCAGTGATCTCTGGCTATGCAAAAGTCTCTAAAAGGGCAACATACAGGCATATCACAACCACCTCAAAGAAAAGTAACAGTTGTATCCACATAGGACCTCTGCAGCCATAGATTTGTGTTCCGGTGTACCATTCAGTGTGTGAGTTCCTTCTATGGAAAAGTCCAAGTGAATAGCAGTTGGTAGTACTCATAACGGTCATGCTATTAGTATGCCAGTGGGTGTATTTTGCTTGGCCTATTGTTAGTGTCTTATGCTCATAGTGTCCACAAACAAGCAAGAGTGTAATTGTAAGCAATCACAGTGCTTCTAACACTATAAATGCTAGGCGCTTGAAACTCTATCTTATTTCTCCATGCCACACAGCCAAATCACATGGTGTTTTCAGCAATACAGTGTTATCGCCTGGCTCCAGCTTGTAATCAATAGCACTAGAACAGCCTTTTTGGTTTGGGAGTGTTGTAAGACTCTTTGGTTAGTTCATAGAAAGACAGCTTACCTCTGCTACTGGGTTCTTTATTCAAACACCTTATGTTTTCTGACACTGTCTTCTGTTCACAGGGGTACTTTCTTTAAAACTCTCTTAATCTCTGTTTCATTTTTCTTCAAGATCCTTAAGCCACTCAAGGTTGGCACTACATAATAAGGCATTTTTGCAGAGTGTGTCAAGCTCTTTGAAGATCCTGCTGTGCTTTCTAAGCAAGTGTCAACTGGTCTCAGATGTTAAGAGGACACTAAAATGAAACATTATCAGAGTCTAAAAGATTATGAGATGGATCCTGTTTTAGTTTCATTTCTGGTAAAATACCTTGACCAAAAGCAATGCAGGTAGTCTATTAGACTCATCAATCCAGGTTACAATTTCCCAAGGTGGAAATGAAGACAGACACTAGAAAAGGCTACTTTCCTCATATCTTCAGTCAAGAGCGAAAGAAATAAATTCAAGAATCCTGCCTTGCTTTCTTACACTCAGTTCAATTTCTCTACCCTTATAGAGTTCAGCACCCCTTCTTAAGGAATGGTTCAACTCACAGTGGTCCGAGTCTCGTTGCAGCAATTAACATAAGACAATACTTCGCAGATATGCCCACAGATCAACTCCATGTAGACAATGCCTTGGTGAGACTCTTCCATTTGATTCAAGTTTGTTACAGCTTATCATCAGATGCTATCACTTGTATCAACTCTTTCCTCAGAAAAATAATGTTGAGTTCAGAGGTATGTGAGGGAAATACAATGCCAGTTAGCCATCAGTCACTCCAAAAGGAATTCTAACCCATTTGAATTAAAGTGCTCACTTATTTCTAACACGGCAGATAATGAAAATATTTGAATGTAAGACTATTCTTAAAAGTCCATGAACTGTAACACGAACTTCAATAGTATAAACCTGTAGGTAAAATCAACAAAGCCAGTCCTCAATTCTCGTTTTAACATTGACCTGGAGGAAACTGGAATGTCGCCTATCAGTTAATGGCAATAAAATTATCCCAATATGATACAGTATGATATAGGATAACATTTAGTCATTTGGACAACAAAAATATATTTTTGAACATGTACAGAGTTAGTTAATATGGTACTCATGAGCATGATCTACGAAAAATAATTCGAGAGTCATGGATTGACTCCATGTGCTCAAGGATGTACTCTAATCCCCAAATACTCCTTACAACTCTGCTAAAACGTTGGAGAAATAACTGAAATAAGCAGTGAATCAGAAAAAGTCACTACATAGAGTAAGATGAAGAGTGTGAAGAGTCTCTAAGAAAATTAAACAAAGCAATCTAGAGTCATCTTTGTAGGGCGAGAAGATAGAAGATAATGACAGAGTAGAGTAACTAGGTACCCTGTCTCTTGTTACCCTACATCTGGTCTCTTGTAACCCTAGATACAGTCCCTTAAAGCTTGGTGAAAAGTCTGGTAAACACTAAGCTATTTAGCCAAGTCCTAAAGGAATGTACTTCAAGAAGAAGGAAGGGAAAGATTTCCAAATTTCTTATCTGTGAATAGGCAGAAACACAAGGGAAAGAAAGTGAGTGAAAAACCCAGGAAAGGTGTGATTTTCCTGTGGGGAATGCAATAGGCAAGAAGAAGCCACAACAAGTCTTGCCAGAGAAGATTACACTTTGGGTCCAAAAATGGATTCATGAGACAGAAATGGAAAGTGCCTGGTACATACAAAAACATAACAGGCAGGACTTCAGGGTAAAGATTGATGATCAAACAAGAAAACCATGGGAAGGGATAGAAAAGAAAGGAATTGAGGTCAAATTGTAAGTCACAGAACAGACTAGAACCCGAAAACATATCCCTTTATATAACACTAAAGACATCTGGAATTAGAAGATGATAGAAAGACTAATGATAAGTAGATAAGTTATAGATAGATAGATAGATAGATAGATAGATAGATAGATAGATAGATAGGTAGATAGATAGAGTTCATATTATTGTATGTATGTATATATACATATGTATATATTCTATATATATATATGTATGTATATATGTGGAAGTAAAATACAGTAGTACATAACAGAGTGAGATCTCAAATGTAAGAGCTCCTGAGTTCAAAGCCAACCACAAGCCCTGGCATCCATGAAGCCAGGAAACTAAACATAGTCATGTCATAGGAATAAGTGCAAGGGAATAACCCTTAATGGAATGAGGAGTCAAATGTTATAAATGAAGATGTTTTTGGCATAAACATACAAACTAGAGGAAAACATTTCTAAGTTCAGACTTACATCATTTAGGATAACAAGATAGAACCTGAGCTACGACTTGCTTAGTGTCCAGCTAGACATACAAGATTACCACAACCCAGAACAGATATAGGTCCACGACTCTGAGCAAACTAAATCTCCCTGATTCTGGATAATGGGATGGAAATCCAACACTACCTGCAAGGGGAATAGATTTTTCCTGCTCTGTCTATGCCAACGTGGCATGCTCATACCACAAAATGATTTTTTTAAATAAAGACAATGATAACTTCCTAATATAGAACATTTAAGGGAACTGAAAAATAAATTATGAAATATAACTAGTGGGGTAAAATAAAAGGACAGAATACAAGAATCTCAAGTCTGTAAGAGATAGAACAATAGGAGTGAAGAACAGAGCCAGACCTCAGCTTCAGTCTGTGTGCACTGCAGTAATTGCTCCAAGACTTACCAAATACATGACAGCAGGACTTTGACCTGTCCGTCTTTATCGCTCTCTTCAATCCCAGTCAACAAGGGAATATGGCATTCTCTCCTGCATAGCAGAACTAATTTTCCAAAATTCTAATGACACAAAACTTTAGATGATAGAAAATGAATAAATACGTTACAAGCTTTAGATTTCTTGATTCAATTCCAATTTTTATACTTCCTATTGAATCAAGTGAGGATTTTGTAGTTTATGGTTTTAACAGTGGTCAGTAAATTATCTCAAAGTAACCTCATGACCTCCATTGTCCTCTCGTAGAGGCCGAGGACAGTACATTTTGTGTGGGTAATTTGAGGAAAACAAAGAATGTGTCGAATGGATTTATACGTCACGGTACAGTGGGTTTTCCCTTCTGTTGTTTTTCTAGCTCAACAATCTTGTAAGGGAGGTGCGTTTTCTGTTTATCAGGTAGATAAGAGCCTGAGCCTGGGCCACGGTTCAGCAACTTGGCCAAGATTACAGCGAAGACACAGAGTAGACCGAAGACGGCCTTACAAAGAGCGATGCGCTGTGGGCTTAGGCAAGGCACGGGAGCAAACGCGCAGTGACCCAGGCAGTCTCTTCTGTAGTGATTATTCTAAAAGCCTTTGGTCTTAGTTTTTATGCCTAATATGGTATTTCTCAAAAGACCTAAGTTCAGGTTAGGCCAGGAGAGGTAATCTAAGCTGAATGCAGCTCAGAGAGCAGAGTTCACAGAAATAATTAGCACTAATGAGATCCCAGGCCTCCGTTCTCTTGGATTTCCAAGCCCTAACTCTTCTCTCTGTGGTTATCATACTATCAAGATTTATGACCTCAAAAATTTTAAATTCCATTTATTAGGCAATAAAATATTTTGAGGAGTTAATGGGCTATATTAATTTTTCTTTTGCAGCAAAGCCCTCCATATTTAGGGCAAGGCACTTGAATCAGTGGTAGGTACCACCACACCCGGTTTATTTTAAATTTTTGTATAAAATCTGTATCCATTATAAGGCAAAAGCCCTGCAATCAAAATTGATCAGAGGTTCACTGTCTCAAAATCCAGGAGAAATGCGTCCAGATTTCAAAGAAGGCATTTCTCTGGGTTTCGGATTTTTTTTCTTGGAGCACAGATTGAAAATAAATGCAGACTTTGGAGATCAGTTCTCTAACGCAGTGCTCACAGCAGAGCTACATAGGTCAAGAAGTCGCTGCGGAGGTCTAGAACCCACAAGGATGATTTGGAAGAGGCAGTCAGCACAGCCAGATGTTTGGCAAGCTGGGGTGGGGATAGGGGAGGTGCCGCGTTTTGCTTAGTTTTTGTTGGTGGTTAGAAATTTGTAACCTGATTCCACTGGGTGGGAGGAACTAAAGTTGACATGCAAATTTTCCACAGGGTGGAGTCTTATTGGTTGTGGCTAGCTAGGGACAAGGAACTATCAGGCATCCCCTGAAAAGGTACTGGAAACTGAGGACCCTATCTGGATCAAAGCAGGTAAGCAAAGAGCAGGCCAAGGCACAGCTCTGCGCATAAACAGACATTCACTTTCCTTGTTCTTTTCCAAACGGAACTTCTCTCTACTAATACGGTGCAGTCCTTTGGGGATTTCTTCTCCTGCTTTCTTCTTTCTGTATAAATTATCTTCATAAACAAAACCGGCATGGCCTCCCTTAAAGCCTGCACCTCTAAACCCAGGATAGAGAAAGCGGATGAAGTTGCAGTCCGGGCAGGTTAGCCCGGCACTCATTGCAGTTTTAAATGCTCCGGTAGAACAAGCCTAGGTAAAGAAAGCCCATGTTGAAAGGAGCTTTCTGGTTTCTGGTTTGTCCTGTGCTGCTATTCGTCACATTAACGTTTAGAGAAGTGAAAGTGTATTTTCTTGACGGGAGTTTCTTCCCCTTTTATTTTCTAGAGCATTTTGCCTAAGCGTATACAGAATTTTTTTTCTGTATTTGGTAAATGGTTTTTTCAGTTCCCTGTGGGTTTGCTACTTAAGGAATGTGGGAACAAACTCCAGGATCTTGTACTGCTCAGCTAGGCTGGTTGTACCCGTGATGTCACCCAATTCTCAATGACAGTCCTACAGAAGCATGCTTTGCACACCTGTATATAAACTTTTTACTTCCCCCGATGAAGTGTGGCATTTTACGAATGATTCTTTACCAGCTTCTAAACTTTGAACTTGGTATCCCGACTCAGGGTGGGAAGGACTCTTTGCTAGGCAAAGATTAACTACTGAGCGCTGGGTCACTAATTGAGCTGGTTGACCTTAGACCCGTAGGGTCAGGGGGAGATCTCTAATTTGTGACTCCTTTATTACCTATGATCAGCTCTTCAGTAAGCACAGCCTTTCGCCCATGGAAACGTTGCTACATAAATAAAACCACAAAGACCAATTTTCAAAATTTCAAGTGCATAATAGGAGGATGAAATCAATTTCCATCAGAACACAGCGATATTTAAAACTCTTACGGAAATACCTCATGAAGGTGACTTGACGCTAACCACAGGCTCCTTTAAAAAAATCAAATTGAACTTTATTTTATATAACAATAACCAAAGTGGGTTCGGATGACTTGCACAGCAGCACATGACATGTTTGTTTGCCCTTGTAAAAGTAAGCCATGCTAAATACATGAAATATGAAATTTGACAGTTATTATAAGCTAGAGTTAATGTCTTCATTTTCAAACAAATCATGTCAATTTACTTGCAAATGATTAGTCTAAGTAAGGCGTAAAATGATGTTTTGAAGCACTGATTGTCTTCGCTGGGGGAATGGACGCAGAATTAGGCAGCAATTAATAGGCGCTAATCAGTTCTCTCTAGGGGCAAAGGCCTTGAGTAAGCCTTGCAGCCTGCTGGCACTGTGCACAGAGGGGTACCCTGGGAGGAAGCACCATTTCAGGGAGGACATCCCTGTATCTACTCCCATCTCCAACGTAACAAGCCCAGAAGTGTAAAGAGCTACACTTTTGCCTGAAGAGATTAGATTTTACTATAAAGGCATAAAGGCTTATGCCTGTAACCCCAGGACTTAGGAAGCAGGGGATTCGTGGACTCCAGATAAGCCAGGGCTGTATCATGATGCTTTGTCCCCAAGTATTTCTTAAGATGAAATAAATTCTCCTATAGACCATGCTGCTGTATAGAGTTAATGTGGAATTACAAAAAGAAAACAGAGGAAAGGGAAATAAGCAAAAGCCATTGATTTTAAAAATCAGGAAACAGAATACAAGGAAATAAGAGGTTGCTGTGAACAGGGGTTTTTCTCCTTCTGAGGAGGGGCTTTTCTCCCTCTGAGCAGGGGGTTTTTCTCTGTGGGTCTGACTACACGCCTTCCTTCATAAGAGAGGCCCAGTTTGCTCTGGGCTCTCAGAGACACTTGACTGTAAATTTTGCCTCGGCCTCAGAGCCCATTGAATGTGTTGTGCAGTCATTGGCCTCCAAGGTAAGTAACCCTAACTCCTCAGTATTCTTACAAGGATGAACTAACTGTTGACGCAAACACACTAACATGTTTCTTGTTTGTTCGTTTTGGGACAGGGTCTTGATACGCAGTCAAGACTCACAATCTGTCAGTCTCTTGCCCAGTAGTACAATTACTGGGATGAAAGAAATGTGTCACCATGCCCAACGTGATGCACATTGTTCACATGCTTCACCATGAAATCAGAAGCATTATTTTACTTTTCGAGAGCTATATGCCTGAGTCATCATATATGCTCAATAAACATTTGTGGAATTAGGGGAGGAATAACTACCATTTTTCACATTCAGAAGATAAGTCTCTTCATATGCTCATATAAACCATTACGTGTGGCTTTCTCATATTGCTTTGTTGTATGCTAAAACAGGTGTAAGTAACCAGGAAGACTATTTTTAGATGGTTGTTGCTGCTGCCGTTGTTTAAGACAGAACTCTATTACGTAGTACAAGCTGATCTGGAGCTCACTCTAACCCAGGGTGATGTTGAAAACCAAGGAAATGCTCTTGCCTCAGTCTCCCTAGTGCTGAGATTATAGGCAGAAGTAAATATTCCTAGTTCCATTTGTGAGTATTATACCAGTCTTTCCCAGATCGCAGGAATGAGAGGGAAGTTGAAATGTGGCCTCAGAAGCCTGTGCAGTGTTAACAAATGCTCCTGTAAGGATAATGGAAGGCAGCTTGCAACATAGCAATGAAATAATCTAGGAATCAAAATGCTCCCATTCAGAATGTACTTATTCCCCCAAGAAATAGTAGAGTGTCAGCTCTTCAAGTAACATCCCAAACATAAGGCAAACTCTTGACTCTGCGTTTCACTGCGTTTCTCTAATTGCGTGCACCTTGATCAGACTGAAAGAGGATGCGTCTTCCTAGCAGCAGGTGACTGTCCATCTTTCATAATTCACTGAGCTGTTTGGCTACTTCTCTTCAGCTGTCATCTCAATTTAAGGAAAAGCCTACACAAACAATGCTGTTTATAGCCGTGGTGTAACTATCATGTGAGGTTAAACATGTTGCAGCACCAATAGAATAGACTTTAAACCAACCTGGCAAGAACTCACTGTGGTAGGGACACGCCTCACGGCGAGGCCAAAGAACACCCCAGGATGTTTAGGAACAGCCCTCAACAGGCTCCAGGGGTTTTCCACAGAGTTCACTCTCTGCCCAGGTTCTGTGACTCTCAACCCAGTGTGAGCCTATATTTGTAAGGAATCTTCACTGTTCAGTTCCAATAGCTCAGTGACACCTGCAGTTGGAATCAATTTCCAGGTTTTAATAATCAATACTTCTGTTTTACTATAAAACTAAAAAAATTACTCTCTTGTGACCAGATGCTCTTGAGCCCCCAGTATTTCATAGCTTCTCTCTGATTCTTTGAAATTCATGATCCTGTTTCTACCTGAGTCAATCAATGTCTAACACGGTTCAAATTCTTGGAAGAATTCGGTGTTATGCTCAGCTTAATGCTATACCCACTGCCTCAATAGATTTCAACAAATCACTCAGAGGCAGCAATGCATGGTAAAATATCCAGGCAAGGTCTAACCAAATGTGAGAATGCAACTGATGAAGCCAAAGGAGAGACACAATCATCTCTGTTTCCTACATCAGAAGGTACCCAATACCAGCCAATTTAAATCAAGTTGCAGGCATAGAAAGCATACTCTATCTTTTTCATCCACACATATACCCAAATAAACATAGTACCAGACAGGATGTATTCATTATTATAAGACGTATGCTTATAACGGTTGCTGATGCTTAAAGGAAGAAAGACGACTCTTAGCAGAGATTACATGACAGACCTGTACAAAAATGTAGCCTTGATTTAAAACAGTGAGTAGTTCCTGGGAACTGAACATAGTGGGATAAAAGCAGCGTGTTTTAGGGAAAGAATATAAAGGGAGAAAATTCACAGAGATAGACAGTCTTGTGAGAAAGACACGTGGTAGCGGTATGATCAGATACAGAGAGCATGGTGATCTCAGCTGTCGTTTAACACCGTGTTCTCACTGGGGCTGAATAGGAGAGGGAGGACTGAAGGTAAAGAGCAACTTGAAAGCCTCTTCCATGACAGCGCCCATCGTAGACTCAGCTGAGTGCACTGTGATAGCAAACATCACGCACACTCCACATTGCAGACTTGGGTGACTGCAGTAGCAGCAGCATCCCCTAGATGTCCAGTACCTATGGCATTGGATGGTTTCTAGGTAGAAATCGTGTCCACCCTTTCTATGTTTTCTATGGACCATGGACTCACATTTCTTCTCTTTTTTGAATCCCTTAACATTTTAAAATTTTCTTTTATTCCTAGTGTTAGCAATAGTGTGTGTGTGTGGGGGGTGTTTGTGTGTGTGTGTGTGTGTGTGTGTGTGTGTGTGTGTGTGTGTGTGTGTGATTTGTTTACATCAGTGCAGGAATTTATGTGCTATGGTACATGTCTAGAGGACAGAAGAAAACTTCTGGGAGTTCGTTCTCTCCTTTCAAGTTGTTGAGGCACAGGTTTTCTTCTTCTTTCTGTCATGCTCATGCTCTATGCTAGTTGTCCCAGGGAATTCTGAGCAGTTCTCCTGCTTCCACCTCCCATCTTACTGCTGGACTGCTACATTTTTCACTCGGGTTCTAAGAATCAAACTCAGGTTGAAAAACTTATGAAGCGAACACTTTCTTTTGCTTAGCCAGCTCTGCAGCATCCTGTTAAATTCTTATAATTCTTCACAGTACACACTGATTCTCATTATACACAAGTGTACATATCATTGCTTCGCACAAAACCCTCCAATGTTGTGCCAAAGAAACGCCCATTCTCTTCAACAAGTATCTCAAAGCTCCTCGGTCACGGAAATCCTTATTGACTAATATCAGCCCCCGTCTACCTCACTCTATTCGAGTGAGTATTAGCTGAGCAGGCCAAGGTCTTTTCCTGCCCTAGACCTTTCAGACACTATCATCTTCCTTCAAGTTTCAGATCTTCACCAAGACAAATGCACATGACCCACTGAGGTTGAGTTGATCACCAAAAGCTCAGCTGCACCCCGTTATTCTGTCCTCTCGTCTTTAAAACTATCTACAATATTCACTATAGTGTTTACTCTTCAGTTTTTCCCTAAAACGTAAGCCGTCTGAGAATTGACACTTACAGCTTATACCCACCCCTTCCACCAGTGTCAGAAGCCAAAGGGACAGGTATATGTCTCAAAAGCTTAGGCAGAGGAATGTGTAGTTGAAGATAAACAGAACTGCCATGTGTAAATCAAGTAAAGTCTAAGGAGGTCTGGTTATCGTTAACACCTCTCTCACTTCATCTCCAAAGCATAAAATATAGGGCAAAGGTAAATGAGGGAAACACCAAGTGAATGGGGTTAAAATGTAATTGAACCTCCCTCATCAGGTCAATGTGATAGTTCAACTGGTAAAACTGATTGCTGCATGACCTGATGACCCGAATTCAATACTCAGACCCACAGTGCAAAGAGAAAACTGATTCCCAGCAGTTTTCTTCTGGAGTCCACACATGTTCTTTGGCATGTAGGTGGCCCTATACACACTATACACATACTATACTAATTCATGAGAGGCTGGTGACATGGCTCAATGGTTAAGAGCATTGCCTGCTCTTAAAGAGGGCCTGAGTTCAATTCCCAGCAACCACATGATGCCTCACTAAATAATGATGCAAAATTCAAACTATAAATTATATATTAATGCCCTTCAGAAAGGTTATGCGTGTGTTCCAAAACAGTAGAATTCTAGATGACTATGAAACAGTAGAACGTGGCTTCAAGAACCAACCCAGGGTCATGCTTCCTCTGAAGTAGTCAAGAAGGATCAGCTGTCTGGATTGCTCAGGTATCATATGGAGGGAAAGATGATTCAGAGGGAGCTGCCGGCACATTTGCATATACACATTTGCATATATCATTTGCATATACACTAAGGTTCGAGTTTTAAGTGTTAAGTTTCAAGTTATAATGTTACATGGAGAACAAAGTGTTTGCACTTTAAAAGAAGAATCTTCATCATCACAACTGAGTAAGTTAACCAAACAGAATTAAATGTAAATAAATCTGTAGTCTGTTTTCTCAGATCAGAACGTGATGAGGGCTCTGAGACTAAGTACTTGTTTACTTCCATAGAACCTGGCTTTGGTACCTAGCACCTATGTGGCTCACAACTGTCTGTAAATCAAGTTCCAGGGATGCCCTCTTCTGGCTTCTGTGGATGCTGCACATACCTGATACATAAACATACAGCCAGGCAGGCAGTCGTATACACACAATAAAAATTAATCCTAACATTAAAAAATAATGGAGTGAGGAGAGTAATGGAGATGGCTCAGTCAGGAAACCATTTTCTATAAAAGCATAAGAACCTGATTCTAGAACTCCAGCACCCGGAGAAAGATATAGGTGCAGCAACATGCATTTGTGACCCCAGTAGGAGAGAGGATGGGACTGGAAGATCCATGGAGCTCACTGGCAAGAACCCTAGGCTCCAGGTTCAGTGAGAGCACTTGTGTGAGGAATGTACGACTGATTATAAGGGCTAGACCAACATGGACCTTCAGCTTCCAAATCCACACACACAGGCTTACAACCCATAAACACACAGAAATGCATGCAGGTATGCATACAAACATACTTACTTATACGCATGCATGCATGCATACATACATATGCCACACACACCCAAAAGCAAACAACACACACACAATAAAAAAGCAATAGTATTAGCAACAAAAAGACTTCAGTCTTAGCACTGTTTATGTAGCCAAGGCATCAGTACATATCCCTGGCCGGCCTGGCTATCTGTATGCCATCAAGACTGACCTCAAACTCACAGAGATTTGCCTCTGCCTCCCTATTATGGGAGCACAGTGAGCCCAGGATTTTCAAATGTCTCTAAGTTACTACGATTTTCTTCGCTTTATGCATAACAAAATCTCAGGATGAGGTTTAAGGCAAGTGGTTCTAGTATTCCTTCCATGTTATATTATTCCTTCCATCGACTAGAATTTAGCATTTCAGGCTCTGCAGAAAGGACCTTTGCTCTTGGTGCCCTAACTCCAGGCATCCTAATGTGACATTCACTATGTAGCCCAGGCTGTGCCTGTCTCTCAGTAATGTTCCGACCTCAGCCTTCCACTTCCTGATTTACAGGTGTGCACCACCACTCCTGACTGTGATTCTATTGTTTTTCTGGCGTTTCAAAGAAAAAAAAATGAGAATCTTAGTTTAAAATCATGGTGCACTCTGTAAAGGGATAACATTCTGCAGGGGGACAAATGATGATGGCTACATTATTTCAACGTTTGCTTCTTTCTTAGATAACAGTTTCTGATGGAGCCCTCGCCTCTTGAGCTACCAGTTGATGCAGTGCGGCGCATCGCGGCTGAACTCAATTGTGACCCAACCGATGAGAGGGTGGCTCTCCGCTTGGATGAGGAAGATAAACTGAAGCGTTTTAAGGACTGTTTTTATATCCCCAAAATGCGGGACCTGCCTTCAAGTAAGAATACTAGGAAAGGTTTTATAAATCAGTTTAGTAATTTCTGCTAAAGCATGTGACTCTCATAATTCTTTGACAACCATTGTTCCGTTACATAATAGAGCTGCTACAATTGTTTCTGAGCAAACCGCAGGCCCTCGGTGCTCCCCTATAAACCCATCCACCTACCTGAGCCTCGTGTTCTTTATGTTTCTTATCCTTCTCTGAATATAATGCTCACAGGGTGTTTACGCTGTCATCTACTTCTCTGAACAATACGGCAGCTGATTGAAAAGTATACGCGGAGGCGTTTACTTGTTCTCGGCACTTAAAGCACAAAGCAATTCTTTTCAAAGCAGTATTAGAACATCTCTTATTTGTGGCATCTCATTGATGATAGCCTGGTGCTTGTCTGGAAGCTAATGCATTTGCGGCTGGGACTATTAGGAGGCCTATCATGGGAATAGCTATCTTTATATGTTATAAGGAAAGGCATATAGGTGTAAGAGGTACAGGAAACCCACCTTGCACGTCTAATATGACAATGTGACCTGAAGATTTCTGTTTGAGGAAAACTCCTACTTTTAAACATAGGTAGCACAGGAATATGTATGTATGTATATATATATATATATATATATATATATATATATATATGTGTGTGTGTGTGTGTGTGTGTGTGTGTGTGTGTGTGTGTGTGTATGTACGTGTATATATATATATTTTTTTCTTATGTTGAGCTCCTTGCTTCCCATCAGTGAAAAGACAACAAGGTTGTCTGGAATGAATCACAGAGTCAGTTTCACACAATTTATACAATTCAACTTCCTTTATTTTTTCCCTCAATTTCAAATACTCCGAATCTGATAACTCCATTCACACTATTTCAGGATAGGATTGGGTCACATACCCTCATTTGTCTTACACTGTATGAAACCCCCCCCAGTGAAATGTGACACCTAGAGGATCCTAGAGGATACATGTGTGACTGCTATATCTAGCATCAAACATAATTCTGGAAAGAAGAAAGAGGAGTGCAAACCAGGTGTCCCAGGATGAATATACTTGCCTCAGAATGTATACTTAAACATAGATCAGATGCTAAATTTTGTTGTGTGGATTTTAGCATATTGCTTTCCTATATGTTACAAGTAGAAATTTCTGGACCAGAAAGATTTTTGCTCAGTGATCAGGAACATGTACTACACTTTCAGGTCAGAGTTCAATTCCCAGCACCCATATCAGATGATTCACAATTGCCTATAATTCCAAGGGAATTGAAGACCTCTGGCCTATGTGGGCACCTGTATTCAAACATACATATAATTTTTAAAAAATAGTTTAATTTTCAAAATAAACGCTCCTTTTAAAAACCAGCATTGCATAGATAATCCTTTAAGAGTTGATACCACTGTCCCTACTCTAAGAATAACACATGCTTTCTGTTTCAGTCCAGCATACTTGCTTGGTTAAGTCACTGCCGATTCTTAAAGGAAATAAAAAGAGGGACAATAAATTCATTCCATAAATTTGTTCTAATAAATAGAGTATCCGATGGTAAACATTTTAGTTCATCACAACAAAGCATGGTTTCCTCACCAGTAGTCTGAGGATGAACTGGGACTTTACTAGAAATTCCATTTCTAAGTTCTAGTCCCAGAATCAGAGGCTTAGTCTAAGGCCACTGTCACCTATGTTAGATGAATCAGGGATAGCATACTGCAAGTGGATCTGTTCCATCTCCATTCTTGACTTCTCATTATGCGTGTGATTTTCTCTAAGGAGACACCCATTCAGCCATCATTTCTTCATCATTTTCTATATCTGATTCACTTTCCTCAGAATAACCGAGGGAAGTAAGTAGTGACTTGCAGTGTGCTTGGACGTATATCTACTATGAGGAGGCCTATAATAAGGAAAATCATGCACAGCATAAGATGTTCTGTTCTGAGATAGTGCTCTGGTAGATCAATATGCCAAGAGCACAAAGCAGTGGCCTAGCAACTCTGAATGACTAAAGTAAAACACAAAGAACTTGAAATGCTGAGCGAAGACAAACAAAGGCAAATTAACAAGGCTTAGAAAAGTGAAGACAGGGTTGGGGATTTAGCTCAGTGGTAGAGCGCTTGCCCTAGCAAGCGCAAGGCCTGGGTTGGTCCCCAGCTCTGAAGAAAAAAAAAAAAAAAAAGAAAAGAAAAGAAAAGTAGAAGACAACAGGATGCCCAAGGGTAGAATTTTCCCTTTTTGTTTTGTTTACAAATCTTACTCTGTAGCCCTGCCTAGCTACAAACTGGCAGTTGTCCTCAAGCGTCCCAAATGCTGGGATTTCAGGACCACTCCCAACTCTGATAGTGTGTACCTTAGAGTCATAAGAAAACACTGCACTTACTGACCTACCGTATATGGCTTGGATGTTTAACTTTTGCAACCTTTTATACACCCTAGACATCAATATCCATCTGAGGCTTAGTCACCAAGGCTTTTCCCAGTTTGTCTCCATTCCTTGTCTGTGTTCTTGCCTTGAAGTATTTGCCCTATGCTTTCCCCCAAACAGTTTCTAAGTTTTGCGCCTACTTTGATGCATTTTGTGTAGATCACTCTGCAAGCTGGGAGATAAGACTTCAGCTTTAGAGCCTACAAATGTAAAAAGGCATACAGAAATCCTACTTGTCCAGCCCGATTTAGTAAAGTCAATCCTTCCTTAATTATGCTTTTTGTTTTTTTTATTGAGGATTTCATATATTAGTCCACTGGTTTACACTATTTTTACCCCTTTCCAAATTCGGGTTCCTCCTGTGCCCCTAGATCTCCTCTCAAATCATGGCTTATATATGTTTTACGAACAAACACACACACATTTGATATATATCAAATGTGTTCACATATATGACACCCCTTGACATCCCTTGTCAAAAATTAGATGTTAGATTTTTTTCTGGGTCCCTTATCTTTTGGTCTGCATGTCTGTTCATGTTCCAGTACCTTGCTGGCTTTGTTACTGTTGCCCTGTAATATAATTTACATTGGGTTCTATAGTTCCACTAGCATTGCTCTTTACAAGAGTTTATAAGAGATGCTTTTGCAATTTGGCATCTTTTATGCTCCATATGGTATTCATGACATAGTCCAAATCTAAAAAGAGTGACAATGCTTATATTTACTAAGCAGATTGCTTTTAATTGATAGATATTATATACCTTATTATGTATATCATATATCATATGCATCATATATATACATGATATATGTGTGTATCATGTGTGTATATACATATAAAATGATATATACATAGTATATGAAATATAATATATGTATTCTGGGCTAATGAACTGAACAGACATTTATTGAAAGAAGAAATACAAATGATCAAATACTTGAAAAGTATTTAACATCCTTGGTCATTATGAAATTAAAAATAAAAAATGTCTTGAAATTCCATATCACCCCAGATATTAGCCATTAAATAGAATGGCTAATATCAAAGCACACACGAAAACAGGAAAAAGAAATAAAGGAAGAAAGAAAAGGAAGAAAGGAAGGAAGGAAAGAAGAAAGAGAGAGAGAGAAAGAGAGAGAGAGAAAGAGAGAGAGAGAAAGAGAGGAAGGAAGCTTCCTTCGAAGGAAGGAAGGAAGAAAGGAAGGAAGGAAGGAAGGAAGAAAGAAAGAAAGAAAGAAAGAAAGAAAGAAAGAAAGAAAAGGGGAAAGTCAAATTAACAGCAAATACTGGCAAGGATGCAGGGAAAAAGAAACTTTTGTTTGCCACAGTTAAAAATGTAAGTAGAATCCAGATGTCCTTCAACAGAGGAATGAATACAGAAAATGTGGTAAATTTACACAATGGAGCACTACTCAGCTATCAAAAACAATGACTTCATAAAATTCATAGGCAAATGGATGGAACTAGAAAATATCCTGAATGAGGTAACCCAATCACACATACACAAAAACAACAACAACAACAACAACAACAAAAACAAAAACAAAAACAAAAACACCACACATAGTATTCACTCACTGATAGGTGGATATTAACCCAAAAGCTTGAATTATCCAAGATACAATCCACAGACCACATGAAGCTCAAGAAGGATGACCAAACTGAGGATGCTTCAGTCCTTTTTAGACGGGGGAACAAAAATATTCACAGTAGGAGATACAGAGACTGAAGGAATGGCCATCCAGAGACTGCCCCACCTGGGGATCCAGCCCATATACATACAACCACCAAACCAAGACAATATTGCTGATGCCAAGAAGTGCAAGTTGACAGGAGCCTGATATAGCTGTCTCCTGAGAGGCTCTGCCAGAGCCTGACAAATACAGAGGTGAACACTCGCAGCCAACCACTGAACTGAGAACAGGGTCCCCATTGGAGGAGTTAGAGAAAGGACTGAAGGAGCTGAAGGGGTTTGCAACCCCATAAGAACAACAATACCAACCAACCAGAGCTCCCAGGGACTAAACCACCATCCAAAAAGTACACATGGACAGACCCATGGCTCCAGCTGTATATATAGCAGAGGATGGCCTTGTTGGGCATCAATGGGAGGAGAAGCTCTTGGTCCTGCCAAGGCTTGATGCCCTATAGGGGAATATCAGGGCAGGGAGGTGGGAAAAGGTGGGTGAGTGATGGTGGGAACACCCTCATAGAAGTGGGGGTGAAGGAAATAGGATAGGGGGTTTATGGACAGGAAACAAGGAAAGAGGATAACATTTGAAATGTAAATAAAAATATCCAATTAAAAATGGATCATGAAAAAAAAAAGAATTAAAAAAAGAAAAAGAAGAAGAAGAATGGAAGCAAATGCAGGACTGTGAGAATGAGAGTGGAGGATGTTCAAAATCAAAGTCACAACTACCGCGCTACTCTGTTCTGCCACTCTTTCTTATGTGGTTTTGTTTATTTATTGTGCCATTCACGATGTCCAGGAAACTGAGCCAGCATTTCATATCTACCAACAAAGGAATGGATAGGAAAATGCGTTCCATGTAATGTGATGATATGCAGCCATAAAGAACTATGAAACAGTCACATTTCCAGGAAATAACCTATTGTTAACTAAAATAATTGTATATGGGAGCACAAGTACCACATGTTCTCTCTTCTATGTAGATTCAGAACACAATGCTAAAAAAGAGAAGGAGGTTTTAAGGGAGGGGAAATAGACCGATGGAATACATAAAACCAGCAGAAGGACTATGCAAATATATATATATTTTTTTTGGTTCTTTTTTTCGGAGCTGGGGACCGAACCCAGGGCCTTGCGCTTCCTAGGTAAGCGCTCTACCACTGAGCTAAATCCCCAGCCCCGCAAATACATTTTTTATTCACCTGTTATAATTGTCTTCTCCGAGGCTTACTGCCTCAGTGTTCTAACCCAAGCCTAGTCCTGAAAACTTCTAGCCTCTGTACAGTCTTCCCTGGCCTATAATGTTTTCAGCCTCTCAGACTTACTGCTGAATAATAAACTCAACCTTTGTAGCTCTTTCTGAACTCTGGCTGCTTGGTCAGCTCAGCTGTTCTGCCTCAAAACTCTCCATGTTGACTGATTCGAACTGGCTTCTTTTAGCTTCTGGCTAAATTGCTCTGCTTGGCCTCATACTAACTTTCTTAATATGCTCTAATCTTCAGGCTCCTCATTCCCTGACTCATTCTGTCTTCACATGCGTCTAACCTATTCTCTCTTCAACCTGGCTCTGTGCAACTGTCTTGGTAAAACTGCCCCCTCTCTCTCAACACGGCTCTCTCCTAAGCAGCCTCTTTCTCTGTGTTGTACTGAGAACTGGGCGGATTCTATTCTGTTATATGTTTCTCTAATTTGTCGCTTTATCTACCTCTCAATGACACATCACTTTCAAACATGGGTGCTTCCTTCTACAGGCTAACTTTACCTCCAGTGTTTAGGATTGAAGGTGTGTACGGAGGGTGTATCTGTATTCCAGCCAAGGGGATTAAAAGTGTGAGCTAGGGGTGTGTCTGTATTTCATCCAGAGTAGCCATGTTGGGGAATTAAAATTGCTCTACAGAACAGTGTGTCGGAAGAAAGACGAGTAGTCAGAGGGAAGCAGAAGGAAAAGAAGAGAGCAAAGTAGAAACCAGTGGGAACAAAGAACACTGGTATCTATGTGGAAAGATGCCCACACATTGGCATAATATATATTACTGTGTAAGATAACCTAAAAATTAAATTGTAAAGTTCTTCAAGGTAAAAACTACAACCATAGCCTATGGATTTCTTTTTTTTTTAATTAGATATAAGTTTTGTATAGGTTTCCAGTAGAATTTTTCAAAGTAAATAGGCTTTAAAAACATTTTCTGAGATATTATTATGGACACAATAAAAATATTTATACTGAGTTGGTGATGCTCTTAATGGTTGACTTTGGTCTAGGAAACATATAATGTATGTAGAGAGGCATTTAGTGAAATTAGAGTGCTTACCAGCTTCTGCCACACAGACCCTGAATCCAGCCTTGTATTCCTATAGTTAAGAAGGTTTTATTTAATTGGCTTAACTTTAGTCAAATCATTGGAGTGATAGTGGAGATGTATTTTTGTAGATGTCATTGAAAGATTGAAAACTGGAATTTACAGTGATTTCTCAAGAATCAAAACGAAACCAGTGATCACAAAGGGAGAAGGGGAACCACAGATGTCTTTGATTATGGATGTGCTTAAGGAAAAAGACTAGGGAGGTTGTGAGATAGACACATACATTTTTCAGTTAAGAAGAATCCACAGTGGCTTTGTTTTCTGTCCTCACATATTCTGCTCATAAAACCCCCAGTCCCATGATAATGTGAACTGCTAAAGGCAGTCTTTGCCAACTTTCAGGAGATGGGCCTGTGGGACACGCTCAACAGTTCAGATGGATATTTCTTGAGGAACGTTTATGGTTCTCTCTAGTTATTGCATCCTGTAACCACACAGTCCATGCGTTACACTTCATGGTGACAGAGGGTTGGATATGAAAATGTAGTTATCAAAAGTTCAGGGTTTCACCCAAGTGTGGTGACAAGGTCTACTTTCTCCTTCGGGCATTGTCCTAGTTACATCTCTATTACTGACGTAAAGCACCATGACGAAGGCAGCTTATGAAAGAAAGCATTTACTTTGGCTTCTGGTTTCAGAAGGTTAGAGTTCATGATGGAGGAGCAAACAAAGAGCTGAGAGCTCACATGCTGATGCACAAACCGCAAGACAGAGAGAAACAGTGGAAGTTGTGAGTCTTTATATACCTCAAAGCCCACCCAGAGTGACACACTTCCTCTAACAGAGCCACACCTCCTAATCCTTTCCAAACAGTTTCACAAATTTGGGACCAAGTTTTCAAATATATAGAACTATACGAGTCATTCCCATTCAAAGGTTTCCATCAAAACAACCACAGTTATAAATCTTTTTCCTAAGGGGAACTTATTTTCAGCAATATAGGGAAATCCTTTTAAAGTCCTCAAATACAGCCTTTATTCAGGAGCCTCCCATCCAACAATTTCCAAATCACATAAAAGACTAACAGACTCCAAAATTCACAAGATTATATCAGTTGTGAGTGGAAATCTGGTAGTGAAGCATAATTTTCCCAATCTTCCTCTTTTAAGATCAAGTCCCAAGGGCTTCGGATGGGCATAGCCTTGCATCCTCAAAAAAACAAAAGAGGACATATGGAGGGACCTATGGCTCCAGTTGCTTATGTAGCAGAAGATTGCCTTATCTGGCATTAATGGGAGAGGAGGCCCTTGGTCCTGTGGAGACTTGGTGCCCCAATGTAAGGAAAAGCTAGGGCAGTGAGGTAGGAGTGTGTGGGTAGGTTGGTAGGGGAGCTCCCTCATAGAAGCAATGGGGAGAGGGAATGAGAAAAGGGTTTGTGGAGGGGAACTTGGGTAGGGGGATAACATTTGAAATGTAAATAAGCAAAATAAACAATAAAATCAAAACAAAAAAAAAAGAAAAGAAAAGAAAAGAAAAGAAAAGTCCTCTCTTACTAGCCTGATTTACCTATAGCTCTTTACCTAGATGTGACGCCAGGTGAGATTTACCATTCACACTGGCGTGCCAAGTGATGTCACTGTTCAGTATTGTTGAATTGACTGTACTTTTAAGTTTCATAGGTGAACTTCCCTGTCATGCATAGAAGACACGATCATCCAGTAAATGTCCTGGTCCTATATATCTTAGATTATCTAATCCCAAGTAGGCAGCCCTAAGTCTACATACATATAAGCAGAACAGCAGGATCTCAGCAAGTTGTATTATAAAATTTATGTTTACATATATAACAATAATTAAACACTGAGGCAATTTCTACAAAGTATTAAGAAATCTAATAATATTTAACTGTGCCTAATAAGGTTGTATTGTGTGTGTGTGTGTGTGTGTGTGTGTGTGAGTGTGTGTGTGTTAGTATTAATTCACTCGGAAATATAAAAAGATGTTCACCCATTTCATTCTGAGCAATAGTAGACTAGATGCAGATACAGCTTTTATTCAGTAACATATAGAAGCCAGATTAGTGGGTGTCTATGATGTGATTAAATCTGTGTAGTCAGATACATGGGTTCCATTTTAAAGATTAGCACCAGATCTTCGTGCACAGCATGGATTCAGAAGCTCATCGCCATCTGATCTTTTGCAAATGCCTGCTACTGACAGGATAGTTTTGGTCTTAAGTTTTGTCTTGATGAAGATGCAAGGCGACCACAAGGAACTTCTTTTACGTAGGTTGCACAGTACCCAGCTTCCTGTATGACTGCTAGAAAACTGAGACTTCTATTTGTAATGTGTTCTTCTGCTGGTAATGGAGGGGGCATGAAAAATGGGAGCAAAATTGACAAGTGCCTGTATTGCTTTCCTCCTTGAAGAAAAACATCCTAAGTTGTAAATGCATTTGGAAGTTAAACAACTTATGCCTGTTAAGGTAAACTGACTTGTGTCTCGGCTGTCACTTCTCCAGAATCAACAGCAGCCACTAGACACAGCATCATAGACTTGGATGTCATGCTAGGCAGGCTTCATCATGTCAAGTTGTGTCTGACTGTTATCTAAGTACAAAATAAGTCCAAAGTTCAAAGAAAAGCAAATACGCATCACACCTGAAATGAGTATCAAAGAATGAGATGTATCATAAAACATTTTAAGAGAGAATATGTTAGCACTTTTTCTTTCATTTTATGACTGGGTACAGACCTACTCCTTGGGAAGTTTGACCCGCAGAATTAAATGTACTAGATAATGGAAGGAAAGAAATCTTTCCCTCCCCAGGTGGCCAATTGCTTTGTTTCAGAGGTATCTTCATCTTCAACTAAAGTTTTGAACTGAATTTTTTTTTTTTGCTGTTTTTTTCCACCTTTATTAAATTGGGTACTTCTTATTTACATTTCAAATGTTATTCCCTTTCCCAGTGGTTTCCAGGCCAACATCCCCCTAACCCGTGCCCCTCCCCTTCTATATGGGTGTCCCCCCCATTGCTGCCCTCCCCCAAGAATCCCATTCACTGGGGGTCCAATCTTGGCAGGACCAAGGGCTTCCCCTTCCACTGGTGCTCTTACTAGGCTATTCATTGCTACCTACATAGTTGGAGCCCAGGGTCAGTCCGTGTATAGTCTTTGGGTAGTGACTTAGTCCCTGGAAGCTCTGGTTGCTTGGCATTGTTGTTCATATGGGGTCTCAAGCCCCTTCAGCTCTTTCAGTCCTTTCTCTGGTTCCTTCAACGGGGGTCCCGTTCTCAATTCAGTGGTTTGCTGCTGGCATTCGCCTCTGTATTTGCTGTATTCTGGCTGTGTGTCTCAGGAGAGATCTACATCCGGCTCCTGTCGGCCTGCACTTCTTTACTTCATCCATCTTATCCAGTTTGGTGGCTGTATATGTATGGGCTACATGTGGGGCAGGCTCTGAATGGGTGTTCCTTCAGCCTCTGTTCTACACTTTGCCTGCCTATCCCCTCCCAAATGTATTCTTGTTCCCCTTTTAAAGAAGGAGTGAAGCATTCACATTTTGGTCATCCATCTTGAGTTTCATGTGTTCTGTGCATCTAGGGTAATTCAAGCATTTGGGCTAATAGCCACTTATCAATGAGTGAATACCATGTGTGTTTTTCTGTGATTGGGTTACCTCACTCAGGATGATATTTTCCAGTTCCGTCTGTTTGCCTATGAATTTCACAAAGTCATTGTTGTGATAGTTGAGTACTATTCCATTATGTAGATGTACCACATTTTCTGTATCCATTCCTCTGTTGAAGGGCATCTGGGTTCTTTCCAGCTTCTGGCTATTATAAATGAGGCTGCTATGAACCTAGTGGAGCATGTGCCTTTGTTATATGTTGAAGCGTCTTTTGGGTATATACCCAAGACAGGTATGGCTGGGTCCTCAAGTAGTTCAATGTCCAATTTTCTGAGGAACCTCCAGACTGATTTCCAGATTGGTTGTACCAGTCTGCAATCCCACCAACAATGGAGGAGTGTTTCTCTTATCCACATCCTCACCATCCTGCTGTTGCCGGAGTTTTTGATCTTAGCCATTCTTACTGGTGTGAGCTGGAATCTCAGGGCTCTTTTGATTTGCATTTCCCTTATAACTAAAGATGTTGAACATTTCTTTAGGAGCTTCACAGCCATTCGAAATTCCTCAGCTGTGATTTCTTTAGTTAGCTCTGAACCCCATTTTTAATAGGGTTATTTTATCCCTGCAATCTAACTTCATGAGTTCTTTGTATATTTTGGATATGAGCCCTCTATCTGTTGTAGGATTGGTAAAGATCTTTTCCCAATCTGTTGGATCCTGTTTTGTCCTAACAACAGTGTCCTTTGCCTTACAGAAGCTTTGTAGTTTTGTGAGATCCCATTTGTCGATTCTTGATCTTAGAGCATAAGCCATTGAATTTTTGTTCAGGAAATTTTCTCCAGTGCCCATGTGTTCGAGATTCTTCCCCCACAGCTTTCATTGTGTCCTATAAGTTTGGGTATATTGTACCTTCATTTTCATTAAATTCTAAGAATTCTTTAATTTCTTTCTTTATTTCTTCCTTGACCAGGTTATCCTTGAGTAGAGCATTGTTCAACTTCCATGTATATGTGGGTGTTCTTTCCTTATTGTTATTGAAGACCAGCTTTAGCCTTGGTTGTCTGATAGGGCGCATTGGATTATTTCTTTCTTTCTATAGCTATTGAGGCCTGTTTTGTGCCAATTATATGGCCAGTCTTGGAGAAAGTACCTTGAGGTGGTAAGAAGATGGTATATCCTTTTGTTTTAGGATAGAATGCTCTATAAATATCTGTTAAGTCCACTTGGTTCATAACTTCTGTTAGTCTGTCTATGTGTCTGTTTACTTTCTGTTTCCATGATCTGTCCATTGATGAGAGTGAGGTGTTGAAATCTCCTACTATTATGGTGTGAGGTACAATGTATGCTTTGAGCTTTAATAAGGTTTCTTTTATGTATGTAAGTGCCCTTGTATTTGGAGCACAGATATTTAGGATTGAGAGTTCATCTTGGTGGACTTTTCCTTTGATGAATATGAAGTGTCCCTCCTTATCTTTTTTGATGACTTTTGATTGATTTTATTCAAGATTAGGATGGCTACTCCAGCTTGCTTCTTCAGACCATTTGCTTGGAAATTTGTTTTCCAGCCTTTTACTCTGAGGTAGTGTCTGTCTTTGTCTCTGAGGTGTGTTTCCTGTAGGCAGGAAAATGCTGGGTCCTCATTAAGTATCCAGTTTGTTAGTCTGTGTTTTTTTTATTGGGGAATTGAGTCCATTGATGTTGAGAGATATTAAGAAATAGTGATTGTTGCTTCCTGTTACCTTTGTATTTGTAGGTAAGATTATGTTTTTGTGCTTGTCTTCTCTTTGTTTTGTTGCAAAACGATTAGTTTCTTGCTTTTTCTAGGGTGTAGCTTGTCTCTTTGTGTTGGGCTTTACCATTTATTGTCCTTCGTAGGCCTGGATTTGTAGAAAGATATTGTGTAAATTTGGTTTTGTCATGGAATATCTTGGTTTCTCCATCTATGTTAATTGAGATTTTTGCTGGATACATTAACCTAGGCTGGCATTGTGTTCTCTTAGGGTCTGTATGACATCTGTCCAGGATCTTCTGGCTTTCAAAGTCTCTGGTGAGAAGTCGGATGTAATTCTGATAGGTCTGCCTTTATATGTTACTTGACCTTTTTCCTTTACTGCTTTTAATATTCTTTCTTTGTTTTGTGCATTTGGTGTTTTGATTATTATGTGATGGAAGGAGTTTCTTTTCTGGTCCAATCTATTTGGAGTTCTGTAGGCTTATTGTATGTATCTCTTTCTTTAGGTTAGGGAAGTTTTCTTCTATGATTTTGTTGAAGATATTTACTGGTCCTTTGAGTTGGGAGTCTTCATTCTCTTCTATACCTATTATCCTTAGGTTCAATCTTCTCATTGTGTCCTTGATTTCCTGTATGTTTTGGGCCAGTAGCTTTTTACATTTTATATTATCTTTGACAGTTGTGTCGATGATTTCTATGGAATCCTCTGCTTCTGATATTCTCTCTTCTTTCTCTTGTATTCTCTTTATGATGCTTGTATCTACAGCTCCTTGTCTCTTCCTTTGGTTTTCTATATCCAGTGCTGTCTCCCTTTGTGCTTTCTTTATTGTTTCTATTTCCATTTTCAATTCCTTCACTTGTTTGATTGTGTTTTCCTATAATTCTTTCAGGGATTTTTGTGTTTCCTCTCTAAGGAAAACTTGTTTACTTGTGTTTTCCTGAATTTCTCTAAGAGAATTCTTTATGTCTTTCTTAAAGTCTTCCATCATCATGATCAAATGTGATTTTAAATCTAGATCTTGCTTTTCTTGTGTGTTTGAATATTCAGTGTTTGCTTTGGTGGGATAATTGGGCTCTGATGATGCCATGTAGTCTTTGTTTCTGTTGCTTGGGTTCCTCTGCTCACCTTCAGGTTGTCTCTGATGTTACCTTGTTCTGCTATTTCTGACAGTTACTTGACAGTCCTACAGGCCTGTGTGTCAGGAGTGCTGTAGACCTGTTTTCCTTCAGTCAGTTATGGGAACAGAGTGTTCTGCTTTCAGGCGTGTAGTCATTCCTGTCCACTGGCTTTCAGCTGTTCCTGTGGGCATTTGTCCTGCGTCTACCAGGCAGGTCACTTGGAGCAGAAAAGTTGGTCTTACCTCTGGTCTGGGGCCTGAAGTTGCTCCTTAGGGCTCGGTTTCAGCTCTCTGTGAGGGCAGCAACCAGAAGGGCCTGCCCCTACTTCTGGGTCCCTGTGCACAGGGGGCCCTGATGGAGCTAGGTGTTTTCCTCTAGAGACAGAAATGTGGGCAGAATGTAGTCTCCTCTAATTTCCCAGGCATGTCTGCCCCTCTGAAGGCCTAGCTCTCCCTCCCACGGGATTTAGGTTCAGGGAGCTGTTTGACCAGTTACCTTCAGATCTGGGCAGTGTCTGGACCGCAGGGGACCTGCTGCTTAAGTGCCCCTATCTTCCAGTTCCCAGAGGCCCTATATAGTTTCCTCTTGGGCCAAATATGTGGGCAAAGGTGGGTGCAGAAGTGGCAGTCTCTCCTGCCCTGCAGTCTCAGGATTTCCTACACGTCTGAGTGATGAGCTCTCTCTCCCACAGGGTTTGGGAGCAGGGAGCTGTGGACAAGGATCAGCAAGGTTCAGGTGCCAGCTAGGAACTGGAAGTGTCTGGTCCCAGAGGAATTTTTCCTTTGTGTGTCCTGAGTCTACCAGGCAGGTCACTTGGAGCAGAAAAGTTGGTCTTACCTCTGGTCTGGGGCCAGAAGTCACTCTTCGTTGCTGGGTTTCAGCTCCCTGTGAGGGCAGCAACCAGAAGGGCTTGACATGATTCTTAAGACTACTGCGATCTCAGATTTACAGACATAAGCATAAGTCCCAGCTAGGTGCTATTACAGACTACTGGGATGCAGTTTGATATTGCCAACAGTAATAACACAACAGTTGCTTTAGTATCACAATTATTAAGACTGGAACAATTTTACAGTGAGGCAGTTCATATCCAATGAATTCAGATTGCCTGCCTGGCTCTGCCTGGTTATAAGGGGCTCCAAACAATCAAAACATGAAGAAAACAGGCAGAGTTGGGCCATCTGGGTTTTCACCTAGTGCTCATAACACAACCGGCAACCATTTTATGTCAGCTAACTTGTAAAAAACATTGTGTATCTCTGAAGAACAGCGTATTTTTTATTTGTTTCCGTCCTTCCTCTTCTGTATTCTAGCTTCCTACTCTTTTTTTTTTCCTTTCCCATCCTTAAACACAGAAAGGAATTCTCAATTAAGATAAAATTGAAAATAAATACAAAAGCCTTTTTTCCAGCTTTCTTAAACAGTTATTGTGTCCCAGTGATAAGCAAAACTTTGGGCCAAGATTCTCAGCAGACTATGTCACATTTCTAATCATGGAGAGCAGAGTCGGAGAGGAGCCTGAACAGAAGCAGGAGAGAGTCCTATGTGTAGGTTTATTAGACAGTTTTTGGGAAAGAGCAAGACAAGGTAGCAACAAATTCAGTAGTAAAGTCATCCAGGTACTAGACATGGGAACAAGTCGTAGTTGGCTGAAATGGTAGTGGTAAGATGTGTAGTCGAGTCTCCCAGGGATGACTCAATAACTAAGCAGTGTTAAAGCTGTTTCTGGATACTCTGAATGAGGAGTGCCTCCATTTTCACATTGTGTGGTGGTCTTGCTGTCCACTCCCTGGTCCTATGGTATCCAGAATTCCCTGAGAGGCAAGGAGGACAGGCCCAGTAGCCTTCTACCACACAAGCGCTGGAGGCCTCTCTCTGGAGGAGCCAGGGTACATGAAAGAAAGGAAGAAAGAAAGAAAGAGAGAGAGAGAGAGAGAGAGAGAGAGAGAGAGGGAGGGAGGGAGGGAGGGAGGAAGGAAGGAAGGAAGGAAGGAAGGAAGAAAGAAAGAAAGAAAGAAAGAAAGAAAGAAAGAAAGAAAGAAAGAAAGAAAGAAAGAAAGGGCTGTTCCACAGAAGGTTTCAACTGGGGTTTACAGAATATTGGCAAATCTAGGCCAGAATTAACCTCCTAAATGTAGAGCTGTCTACACTCCTTCCTAAGCTTCTGAGGAAGCTGATACAGAGCACTCTGAGCCTCATGTTAGCATCTAGGAGACTAAGATGCTGTGTGAAGGAAGATGGGTTCATATGGGAAGGTCGTTATGAACAACCCAGTAACACTGGGCAAAAGTGAGGAAAATGAGCTAAAATTCATCCTCGTTTGTGCAGAGCTGTCTCACTGTTTGTTCTATAGGAAAGGGAAACAAAGACGAGGAGGCTTAAGATTGTCATGGTGATCATTCACCCAGCTGCCTGACTTTATAATCTGATTGGTATTACCTGGGAACTTTATGTCACAGTCCGACACAAAGCTTGCTTGAGACAGAAAGGTCACTGTAGCCTAGGGAGTAGTTTCTATCACTTTCACTATTGAGTTGTATTATTCTTGGCATGGAAGGTAACCTTAGGGGAGAAAGATTGCATAGCTCTGTTGCATATAAAGCTAAAAACATGCTACCTCCTTGCTTGGTGCAGCGCTCTCAGTGTAGCTCTGAGATCACGTTCCCACCATCCTGCGCTCCTGATTTAGCTCCAATTGTCAGCTGGCACCTCTTCCCCAGAGCTCGCCATGCTCCAACCTCTCCTGGTTTAGCTCCGAGATCCGCTGCCTCCAGTTTCAATCCTATTTTGCCTGTTCCTCCTGGCTAACTTTGCCAAGCTGCCAACGACTTCTCTGTCTTCTCTCTTTCCTCTTCCCACCTTAGCTCAGTGGAAGAACAAAACTAGATTTGCTTTATTATTTTAAAATTAGCCAGATCACACAATTGTTGGACTCTTATCAGCTAACCTATTTCAGCCAACCCCTGGTGGTAGAGGTCACAGGTTCTGGTTGCCCTAAGGCCTTACCCGGCTGTTGCACCCGCCTCATTCCAAAGCCTAGCTTCTTCCTTCCCTGCATCCCTTCTCTTCTCCAGCGACCCAGAAATCCTACCTTTTACCCTTTGCCCAGCAATAGGCTCTTACCTTCTTTATTGACACAGTCAAGGACCAATTAGGGAATCAGATTTTACTATCAGCTCCTCCCCCAACACAGTTCAACCAGCAACAAAAAACAAAACAAAACAAATAAACCAAAAACCAAAATGGAGTCAGATACACATGGATCTGGCCCGAATAGTGACATGGCCTTCCTTCAAAGTTTCAGTGGCTGACCAAATGTTATTCCATTTTTATCAAAGTGAGGCTGAACATATACTATATACAATGGTGCATTGATGATTGAAATGTTAGCTTAGAGCCAGGCATAGTGGCACACACCTTTAAAATACCAGCACTTGGTAGACATAGGCCAACTTGGGGAGTTCAAGGTCAGCATAGTCTACATTGAGAGTTGCAGGATAGCCAGAGCTACATAGTGAGACCCAGTCTCAAAAATAGAAAGGAAGGAAGGAAGGAAGGAAGGAAGGAAGGAAGGAAGGAAGGAAGGAAGGAAGGAGAAGAGAAGAAATTCTAGCTTAGAATTTCTGATTGAACTCCTCTGTAATAACATTCAAAACCCACATCTTTGTTCACTAATGGTGTCATATCTTCACAGACACATATGAGGATGGACACGTACATATGAATTCTTTCAAAGCTAATAATGAACTTTGTGGAGTTAAGTCTCACTGAGGTATTTCATTTTCTTTCATCCCCCACATGCCTTCAGGCCAAAACATTAGCACAAAGTGCTCTTATAACTGATCACAGCAATCTGTCCAGAGACAATGTTGTCAAAGCAGTTTTGGGACCTGAAATGTTCCCAAGTCAGGATCAGAGCTTGACAGCTTGGCTTTTTTGTGTCATTCTGGACTTTGACATCTCAAAAGCAAAAAGTGGTATTCTCAAAAAAAAAAAAAAAAAAAGTCAAAACTGGACAATGCTTTTAAAAAGAACATATCTTGCAAAATAATTAAAGAACGTTAGTCTTTTATCCTAATTTATTCTAATAACAAAAATTAATTGCATGCAAATTTTACTGTTTTACCTTTCTGAAACTGACTGAGCGCAGTCGCCTCTAGTCCTAGGAGCTCACGTATAGATTATAGGAAGGCCTGTGTCTCAGAGTTCCTACATCCATACCAGGTTCCCAGTAAACTCAGTCACTAGCATATGAATACAGGAATCATTTTATTTCAAAAATGTTCTTCTGAGCACATTTAGAAAGCTTGTGGGCTTTTAAGAAAAACCTACGTGGTCACTTCTGAGTTCCCTTCATAAGTTGAAAAAAAGATGGCGATGATGGTGATGATGAGATTAGCTAGACTGGTGATGATGGTGATGAGGGTGACAATGATGATATGATGATGATGATGGTATGATGATATCAGCTAGACTGATGGCTTAGAGATTCATATCACTTGCTGCTCTTCAGGAGGACCTAAGTTTAGGCCCCAGCACTCACATCAGACAGCTCACCACCTCCACCTCTGATAACTCAATCACCAGGGGATCTGATGCTCCTCCTGGCCTCTGTGGGCATCTGTCTGCACATGCTTGGCAGACACACAGACAGACACATGAATAAAAGCAAGCAAAAATTAAAAGAAAGATGACAGTGTTGATAATAAGGCTAATTCATGTCGACTACTTTAAACTTCTGATGGAGGCTCAAAATGAGATCGTTATTGGTTCTGTTCGTGTAGCCGCTCAGTGAGAATGTATTGGGAATGTAGTCTTTTTCACTTCGAGACAGCTGGGCAGAACCTTTCGCCTGGATCCTAACACAAACCACTTGATTTACTATAATGTATGCCGAACGATATGCATTTTACCATGTTTAGAGTGGACAGACTTCACTCTCAAGTGTTTTATTGTTGAATATTAACACACTTTAAGTAGGGTTCTGCAAGTCTTATGTTCCTAAAATTACATGTCATATTAAGTAGAAAGTAAAGTCCCTTCTGTGACCTTGGCAATTCCATTAGTCTCCAGGAATCTCAGCGTTCGGTTTGTTGTGTTTTGTGATTTTTGTGAATTGAGGAGTTGAGTAAAAGACTTCCTAAAGTAAGCCTGAATAATTTGTTAAGTGATTTCTTTTAATGCTTAATACAGAGGCACCCTATAGGAACAAGTTAAATAGAATCTTTGATTCTAGCCCAGACACTGGTATTTTTTTCAATTCCTTTTTTTTAAATGATTGACTAGAAAATAAACCCAAGGAAGCACATGAAGAATTGCTTGTTCCCTACAACATTTTTAGAGTCAATATTTCATAAAAGGGGCATATTCACTTTAAACAGAAGCAACCTTATAGGTATATAGAAATAGTTTTACATATAAATATATAAATATATTTACCTGTTTTAAAAATTAGTCGTAGTTTATCTCTTTCGGTCATAACAGACCTGTAACTAACACATAGTGTATTTTCAATTTAAAGCTTGTGTGTACAAATTATATCACTAAGTGAATGGTCTGAACATACAACGTACGCATTTGTGTGTGTGGAAAGAAATCTAATACAAAACTTATGCATACAGAAGGCACCAAACTCTGCTTACAGATATTACAATAATTACAACTTAAAATAACCTCATCGGTATGCCTATAACGGCTAAAGGGGTATGTTTCCTTTAAATTAAATGAACCCAGTAAAACTGGCAGACCATAAGTCACTCCAAAGAGCCTCACTTGGGAAATTCACCTGTCAGATTCAGTACCCTCAACAGAAGGTCTGGATATATCCTTTTCCGCCCAAGGTGAGAGGCAGTAGCTGCAGATGTGAAATGTCGGCTGAAGGAATAGTAACTACTCTAAGGGTCTGGTGGTCCTTTGTGAAAAAAAGTTTCTGAGATACTAGCAATAAGCACCTCACAAGAGAAAGCGCTAACACGGGTGCGCCAAGCCAAAGTAAGGTTTGCTTTAGTTTCTATACTTTGCGACTGGGCTTGGTTTTGTTTCTATTGTCATTTTCCCCTCCGATGGAGGAATTAAAGCAACATCGGGAACAACAAAACATACATCAAGCGTAAGACTTCAGATCCAATAGGATGCGGAAGTTTTATTTTTTTTTCTAATAGGTACACACAGCATGGACTGATCCTTCCTTGTCAGAGCTTTATGTTTGAAGCCATTAAGCTCCTTTCTCCTAATTCTCCATAAAATGCTAAACAATTATAATCTATATGCTCCCCATCTATTGGTCTGTCTCCCCACTCTCCTGGATCATCAGCTGACACAATCCACGAGGGCAGTGGGAGCAGAGATGGCGAGTGGGGGAGGATGTTTGTGTGTAGAAGCCCTGAAGAGTACATACAATGAATGACATCACTGGGACCAGACCAGCAGTCAGCAGGCAGATTAACTTTACTTAGGGTGATTCGGGACTTATAAAGTTTGGGGGGGGGCACTGAGGGTAGGAACATCCAGAATGAGCAAAGGTCATTGGCTGGGGGGTTTAGGGTACCTGGAGCGCCTCCTTAGCATGGGAAGCATTTCAGGAAACTCAGGTGATAGGAGAAAGGAAATTGATCCTGTAATCAAATTAAGGCCAGGTGACATTCTTCAGGTAGAGGGTTTTGAAGTCTCCAGACAAGATCAGAGAAGGAAAAGACTCGCTAATGAAGAGAGTCTTCCACATTGCGCTGAGCCCAAAGGCTATCCAGTCATGGTGGACTTCAACTTTAATTAGCAGTTTTCCCACACCCATTGTGCTGTGAGATAACAGAGTTTACTCCTTCAGTTCAACTGGGTTTTGGTACTTGTGCTCTCCAATTTGCCTCCAAACACCTAGTTCACATATTTCTCAGCCTTTAGCAATCACGATCAGACACTCTAATTGGATTTTCCCTCATCATCTATAAGAAAGAACATGAAGTACTTGTCTTTCTCTGTCTAAGTTTCTCCGGTTACATGACCAAACCTGAAATCGTTAAATAATTTTAAGAGTCATTGCTTTAAACTAGCTCCTGTCCTGGACCTAGACTGAAATTCAGTTACACCCATTCACAAATTATGTTTGATGGAGTTTGTTATCAACAAAGAACAAGCAAGCTGTTTATCTGACCTCCTAAAAGACCAAGAGAAATGAGAGATAAGAGTTTAAAGTGCCAATGGGCAGCTTCGCTCACTGTGATGAACAGTTACCTTAATCTTCTGCAGCCGGTAATATTTAATCCTTTAAAAATAACTTGAAGGAATCCATTGTTAGTGAAGCCATTAGTTTCCATTATTTTGCCTCACCTTTCCATGAAAAGTAATTTTGAAATCATCAGTCACCTGGTTCTTTTGCTTCCACTTCTTTTTAGTCTTTCTCTGCCTGTGAAATCAACTTTTGATTGATTTGTTTGTTTTTTGGGGTTTTTTTGTTTTTGTTTTTGTTTTGCTTCATTTGTTCCTTTTTGAGCTAGAGCCCCATGACATGGCCTCAGGATGGTATTAAATTCTCAGATCTTTTTCTGAAAGCTAGGTCTAGGGCTTGGTCATTCGAACACAAAGTCTATGTTATAGAATGAAACATTGCTTGACAGTAAGATTACAAATAAAGCCAAATCTTTCAAATCCTATCTTTCAAATAAGTCACTGTCATTTTATGCCCCAATTAAATATCCAGTGAATTATGGAGTAAATAGGGACCAAAATGTTTGGCATTTTTATTAATTAATGTTTATTGCTCAGATGCAATAAAATGGATTTCCAGAACCTCTTGTATTGAATAACCTAATAACTAGTCATGACTAAGTAAGGAAACGTCTAGAAAAAATTCAAATTTTTGTCTTAAGTCTTGCTTAATGAAATTATGTAGAGAAAGATGAAACTCTTGAGTGCTTCAACAGTTCTTGAGCAAGTTATGAGTGAATTAAATCTCTGTAGAGAGTATTCTGAGTTGAAATACCTCCTATGAAAACCCATACTGAGGGTCTGTGAGATGGTGGATGGGCTAGAGTCACTTAGTGTCACATCTGATGACCTGAGGCCAATCCCTAGATAGGTTAATCTCTTGGTAGAAGGAAAAACTGACTCCTGAAAGTTGTCCTCTGATCTCCATATGTATGTTAAAATAAAAATTCATGTGGAATAAATGTTCCTTTAAAGTTTAATCTAAGAAATGTCTAATCTCTTATGACATGATATTTTTAATGAAAAGAGGAAAATAGGAGACAGATTTATAGGAGATATAATGAAGACTACACAGGAAGACAGTCAAATAGCAGCCAACGATGAACATTTAGATGATTTCCTTCCTCACAGCCTGCAAAGGAATTAATCCAGTCAATGATCTCATGTTAGGCATCTAGTCTTTGTTGCCACAAGACAGTAAACTTCTGCCTGTTAGGGTTCCTCATCTGTGAGACATTCCTACACAAGAACGATAGTAAACTTAGAATTGATAACTTGTAAATGAACCCAGAGGTTTATACCACTGTTGTAATTGTTTCCGTTGAAATATATTGTAGATGCTTTGCAGACAAAGAAATTAAGAACATACAAGAATTTCAGAGTGATGTAGGGATAAACTCAATGACATCTCTTTTATTCTTTTAAACAGACTTTCATAATGTCATAGCCACATGTCTTGCTTTATGTATTCTCTATAGCCGTTTCACTCTGATAGAAAAACAAGAACATAAAAAGCAGCAGAGGCGTTGTGACCAGCAAAGCCTGGATCATGGAAAGCAGTGCCTCACATTGTCTAGAACAAGAATACTACTTAGATTTCTATCTGCTTGAGGTTGACAAAGAAAAGCCAGCAAATGGTCAAATCTGGTCACAGATCATCAGGGATCTAGATCAGGAATCCATTCAAAGGTTCATCAGAGTAGATATAAGCAATATTGACCAAAAGGAAAAGACCGAGGGATCACCTCTGCTTCTTCTTCCTTCTGGTGAGAGTGAAGCCAATTCAAAGAGAAAAAGGCTTCTGATGGACTAGAAGGAACAACTTCAGAGAGAACCGCAAAGATGCTTAAAGAATCAGTCACCTCAGGGGTTATGATTTAGCCAACTTTGATGGACCTAGAAAGAAGGTGCGTATTAATCACAGTTCATTTTAAAAGTAGATTACAGTAGCACATTCCAGTGAGGGTGAAAACAAAACAAATGAAAACCAAAACCTAGAAATGGTAAACAGCTCTGAAAATTCTTAATTCCAAGAAAAGAAGCTAGAAAATGATCAACTGATATACATCAATACTAATTGCATTTGGGAAGAAAAGACTAAATCTAGCTCAAAAAAGGATGGTGTGTATATATGTGTGTGTGTGTGTGTGTGTGTGTGTGTGTGTGTGTGTGTGTGTGTATGTGTGTGTGTTGGAGGAATCTCTCCTTAGTCTATGAATATGAAACATTAAACAAGTTATCTAATATACTCACAAGATGTCAGGTTGTGAAAGACTGGGGACGTAGCACTAAGGACTTCTAATTGTACGTGTACCCAGACCTAGATTCTCCAGAGTTGCTCCTAGAAAGCACAGAGGATACGAAATCTATAAGAATCTATAAGTGTATTTTGGAAGGTTCTAGATGTGAACTTCAACTATAATGTAATAGGATATAAGTATCAATAGTGATTGATGTGACATCAGTAACAACACGGTAGTCTTGAGGATGAATAACAATCAGTCACAGCTGACTTGAGACCCAGCAACTAACATACTAACCAAGGGTATCTCTGGCTTGGAAAAATGCAGAACACCCTCTAAGCACCCAAAAAAGTAATTAGTTGATACACCTTGATGCCACATCCTTCACAGCTAACACAGATGCTGTTCCTCACAGTGAGCTCCTAAGAGGTTTTGTACAGTAAGGTATGTGTGAACATGAATCCCTTCAACCCACCTCAAATTGTTGACTTTATGCTCTTTTTTTCTCATGGAAACAAATCTTTCTGGAAGTATTAAGAAAAGGAAGAGGAGAGATAGGAGAGAGAGAGAGAGAGAGAGAGAGAGAGAGAGAGAGAGAGAGAGAGAACACTGTAATATTATGAGGGTGGAACCTGCAGAAAATATCATCCTGGTGAATAAATGACTCACTGATGAAATTTGTTCAAAGGGCAGCAATGTGATAAAAATAAAATGAAATTCATTTATGATTTTTTTCTGTACGATGTGACTGCATACTAAATTAGAGTTAAGGGATAGAAGTTCATGTTCCAAGAATTGCTAGATATTAAAGTGCTTGATTGAGTAGCTCCTACAAGGCCTTGGATTCAGTTTCCAGGACAAAACCAAGTAAGGATGGAAGTTAGTTCAGTTTGAAGAAGAAGGTTATTTTATTTTGTACAATTTAAAAGTTATAAATATGAGTACTTATGGTCAAATTATAGGAATAAATACAATTTCATTTTTAAAGCAGGATCAAATTCACTAGCACATGATTGGATAACCAATTTGCCACCTTCATTTGGAATTTCTGTTCTCTCCTCCTGTGGGTCTACAGGCTTTGAGAAGTCTCTCAGAGTCCTCTGAACTCCTTGATTCTGTAGGAAACCCTTCTTTCCTGTTTACTCTTGTCCTGGATACACAGGTCATGTACTTCAGTGACAACAGATCCTTTCTCCCATGAGTCTTCTACCCAGTCTCCTTCTCCAAACATACTCAGGGAAGGTGCCGTCTTAATGCTTAAAGTTGTACAACTTAAAAGTTTGCCTCACAGAGGAAAAATATCTTCGAGAAGTGAATATTCATTTTAGGATCACATTTTAAAAGGTTTCAGTTCAACCACTTGATCTATTTTTGGACCACGATGAGGTAGACCATAATAAGAAAAGAGCATGAATAAATAAATGTGCTGAACTAACAGTGCCTAGAAGCAGACAAAGAGAAGGGGAGAGATTGGAACAATGTCTAGTTTCCAAACATGGCCCAGTTACTACTTCCTCAAACTAAGATCCAGTTTTTAAAGTCCCCACAACTTACCAAAATAGCACCACTAGAGGGGATCAAAGTCTTCAACACTTGAGCACAGGAACATGTTCTTTACAGACTTTAACATTCTACCTCTGGCCTCTGAGGCACATCTCATAAGGCAGGATGCACGTAGTCTGCCTCTAGGAGTCAGCAAACTCTCCACTGTTGTAACATTGTTCTAAAGTCCAAAGCTAAAAGTCTTCTGAAACTAAAGGAAACTCTCAGCAGTGAACTCTGGTAAAGTGAAAAAACGAGGCTGTGTTCCTTTAAGACACAACAGTAGAGAGGGAATATTCTACTGTGAGAGGGAAAAAGCTGTGGGATATAGAAAGTGGGGGATGGACCAACATGAGATTAAAACTCAGCAGAGGAAGCATTAAAAAAAAAAATCATAGTTCTTGGGACAACTATGGCCGTGCACATCTGTAATTCCAGCGTTTTGGAAGTTGAGGCAGGAGAATTGGAATTTTGAGCCCAATTGGACTGCACAGTTAGATTCCCCTCATCAACCCTCCTCCAAGAGGGGTTTGTAATTTCACATCCAGGGTTTAGGACAAGGAGTGTCATATAGTAAAACCTCAAGAGCATGGGTGGCCTTGTCCCTATGGCCATCACCACCTACAGGCTACACTCCACTTGATGTCTGTCTCAGCTGGATCCAAAAAAAAGGAGGTTTTCTAGGCAAACATTTTACTTTTCTGGTATCTCTAACTTCCCGGGGTCTCTATTGTGTCCTTAACTTCAAAGGTTGCCTTGTCAAAGACTCCCCACAGACATCCCAGTTCTCTCATACATTGCCTGACCTCCCAGGTTTTCCTTTAAAGTCTGATGGAAGCCTACATAAATGTAATTCTTATATATTCCATGCCTGCAAAACCAGCAGCTCGTGGATGATACCAAATACCCCACTTGAAGTAGTAGCTCCCCCTTTGAGCCTCCTACCCCCCACATCATTTAAACCATGGATAGAAATACTTTAGAATACCTGGGTATGCTGATCCTGGAAAAACACTTCCCTTGGCTACCCAATGTGAGCAGTGTTCTCTCAAGGAAAAATCTTCCAATTGAATTTATGTGTTCATCCCTCTGGCTACACTGTGCTTTGCTGACGACCTAGGTGTCTGCAAGGCATCTCCTATTATTCCAGCCCATTGTATTGCCTTCTTTGTAATGGTGCTAATCTCTATAATACTTCCTCTGGTTCAATCTTTTGTCTGCTTTTTTTCTGGGAACACTCTAAGCTTTCCTAACATTTTCATTCTTTCTGCTCTGTGTACATATTTCTCCCTATAGGTTGATTAAAAGTGGCCGGTATTACCCATGCTACATCCAAAGTCCCGATTGTCCCAACTCACCCACCAACAAGTCCCCGATTAAATGTCTTAGTAACAACAGCTGTTTTTTTATGTTAGGTTCAAAAGATGATCTAAGAAAATACAGTAGTTTATCACAATGAAGTGTTTGGGTTGCCTCAAAAAACATCTTTAAAACTTAGTAGCATACATAAAGCCTACCAAAAGATGTGAGTGAAATATTGTCAAGGATTTTGGCCCTTTCTCTCTTAGAATCAAGAGAAAGTTTAGTACTATAGAATCTATTATTAATGATGTGATCTTTTCCTCATGGTTTTAGACATGAAAATTGTTTATTTGCTGAAGTCAAGGCTAAGATAGAAAGCACAGCAATGTTCTGATGTATCCGAAGGAGGAAAAGATGTAGAGACCATCTTTTGTTATACTATACATGAGTATATAAAAACACATCATGAGATACATAACTCCAACAGCGTTGTGATGTTTACATTCTAAATATCTCCATGACAACAATTAATTCAGAGGGTACATTGCCTAAATTCTGGTGAACTAAAACAGTTAGATAGGCTATCATATTTTCTATTAAAAAAAAAAACTGTTTTAAGTCTTCCTATAGCCTCTGACTATTTATGATTGAAAATGGCTGCTAATTTATATTTCTTCCCGTAGCACAATAACTGTGAGAGATCGCTGTGTCACCTCTGTGAGTTTAAGTTATGTTTCCATGCAAAATACAAAAGGTTAATTACTGCTCAGAGCCTGATGCTTCTGTGGGAGTAACTGCAAGTTATTTATTACCCTTTGTCTTGTAAATTATGTTAATTTTGCTGGATTAACAATGTCAACTGGAAGAACGTTAATTAATTTAACAATTTAACAAGTTGGTTTTTTTTGTTTTTTGTTTTTTTTTTGTATTTTCTTCTGTTTCAGTTGATCTATCTTTAGTGAATGAGGATGATAATGCCATTTATTTCCTGGGAAATTCCCTTGGCCTTTAACCGAAGATGGTTAAAACATACCTGGAGGAAGAGCTAGATAAGTGGGCCAAAATGTAAGTACCGTGTTAAAAGGTGTAACTCTGCATCGGACGGAAGCATTTTCAAAGTTAAAAAAGGTGTCTGATTTGGGCAAGTTACACCCTACCATATTAGGACCAATGAAATCCTTATTTATATTAATTATCAATACTATAATATTTTGGTGAAATAATCTTGGATCAGAATAAGTCCAAATGACAAATTTGTGAGAGCGAGAGAGTGAAACAATGTATATAAACATGAAATCCCCTTTCCCACGTGTAAATCAATGTAGCCATTTTATCTCACATAGTTAATGACCAGTGAAGAAGTTAATTTACGATTTTAAGCGTTTTATGTTTAAATCATGACTAAGCTAATAGTGTCATCAAAAAATATGGAGTCCAGGCTTGTTAAGATAATAATAGGCTGAGTGACACCGATGATCATGGATGTACTGAGTGGGATATATCATTCGATCTTAGTATTTTTAACCTCTTACGGTTTCCTCCTAAGGGGCGGATAGTTAAAAACCATCCATTTCCATGCTTGCCATATTTGGATTCTTACCTGAGCACTCCTCTCTCCTGTGCTCTGTGATTACTTTTAGTCTTCTAATGGCCAACCCTTCCCTTCTTCCATTCCTCCTGAACCCTCATCTTCTTTAAGTTCACCTTCTCTGCCATGCATTACCTCTTAATGTCACTATTGTTGTGTTTATAAAAAGATAAAGGAGAGAGAAGGAAGATGTTTGGTGGATGGTAGGTGTAGAGAAAGGAGGTGCCCCCGCTGGCCCATGCTGAGACATTCCTTCCCCTTAAGGGACCAGCCACAAGATGGAATAGTATAGAATAGAGTTTATTCAGGCATGGGGAGGGGAGTCAAGGGGGTAGTAGAGGCAGAGAAAGGCAGAGAGAGAGTAGAGAAGTAGAGAAGCAGAGGCCAGCCATGAACACAGCTTCCTGTGGTGGGGAAGGCATGAAGGACAGAGCAGGAGCAGGAGAGAGAGGAGGGGGCAGTGTTGCCAGGTAATTATGGGCTGGAGCATACCTGGCTGTTGCCAGGTAACTGGAGCAGAGCTTAGACAAAATGCTAACACCCATCAACTCAAGATAATTGAGGTTCCCATTTAATTATCATTGTTTTTGAACCTTTGAGGCCTTTTACGTTTAGTTTTAAAAACAAACATCATAGCTCATTGTGAATTGTGATCCCATCAGTTAAAAAAAGAAAAACCCAGAGTTTACGATTTCTGAGTTCAGATACCCACATTTAACCCTCTACAATTCCCCCTTGAGTCGACAACTTAGAAACATCTATTTTCATTACTTTCATGTTCTTTGGTAAATAATCTGGCTTTATGTATCTTCTCTCTTTCTACAGTAATTACTTATAAAACCAAAATTAGGTACGTCTGTTAAATATTTAAATCTCTTGTCTTATTTCTGAATTGTAAACCCAAGTATTTTTAAAAGCCCCACCTCTGATCATATGAAAATAAGAAAAAATATCATTATGGAAATGAGTCCCACGTGAAGGTCAGGAAACAACATTTCAGAAAGATGAAGCCACATTAAATACGAATTCTGGAGCAGGCCATTTGGCACTCATAAAATCTCCCCGTTTCGTGACCTTTCCTCCTTTTCTGTGCTTCTTCCTACCTGCCTACTTCACACTGCCCACCCGAGGACAGCTACCAGGACTCTTAGGTAACATCGCAAAGTCCTTAATTTTCATGGTCAAGAATGAGAGCTCTCACATTAATGCAAGAACGATGAAAGCTTATATAATTTATTAAGCATGTTGTAATTTCATCTCCGTAGCTTTTATGCGTAGGTTTCAAAATACACATCATCACATTTGAAAGCATTTTGGACTAGCAGGTTTTAGGATTTAATAAATGAGGGTCACAGTTAATAAAAATGGTTGATATTCATTTCGGTCCTTAATGTTGAGAGCAGAGTTAAATTGGATGATTTTGCACTTTTGAAAGTGTCTTTCCCCCTTGAATACTCGGGCAGCCGGGCTTTGCATTTTTATGCTCTAGGTATTTAAAAGATGCTGCCCTGCTGCTCTATTCATTCCGCATCACACCTCAAACCACGGAGGGCTGGTTGACGATTGTTGAGATGTTACAATTAGGTTTCAGGAAAGCGCCTGTCTCCCAGAGCATCGGCTATTGTTGCGGTCCCCTTTCATGTTTTACTTTGTGAGCAGAGACAAAGCCCGAGTCTTAGTTAAGTCCTCCCAGTGCTCATTAGACAAATGATTCACCCAGGAGTGTGCTTTAAATCTGAAGGCAAGGAAAACTGAATTAAAAGCCTATTCTAAGCAAAAGAGCTCCACCCCTTCTAGCTTTGATCCCCGTACTTCCCCTTCCCCTCAGCCCTGGAGACCTAAATCAACCTTGTGGCCTGGCTTGCTCCTCAGTAGCAGCAGGGTTCCAGATGTGTACTTACACTTCCGGTCCTCATCCTTCCGTTCCCCCCCCCGTACCCCCCCCAAGGCCACCTTGCCTGCACATCTTTGATCCAAAAACAGTTTTTATTTGCCTTTTTTTCCCGAAAAAAAATATTTAATTTGAAACTACTTGTAGCCTTTTCTCTATGAGACTCTGCGGGAAAGATTTTTTATTTTTTTCTGATCAACTTAGCTCCGATTAATGAGAAGACCTGAAAACTTGACAGCAGAGAGATCATTGAGAGAAAGCAGGTTATAGGAACAGACAGGGGAAAAGGAAAAAGAAAGAAAACCTTTTCTTAATATAGTGGCTAGCTAAAGAGCAGGGCACGAGGGATAACTTCAGTGACTCCTAGGGAAACACAGGAGGCTGTGTGGGATCTTTCACAACGGTGCTGGAGTTAGTGAGCAGTATCCTTGGCTGGAAACTTCCGGAAAAGATGGTAGGAAACTGGCTCTGCCCTCTGAATTTGGGTCTGTGGCAGCCTTACCTCAAGGAGTCCTTAAGCCAAGTTTAGACCGTTTCTTTTTCTTTTTTTTTTTTTAACTTGCTTTGTGTGCACATTTAAATCATGTTTAAATTGTTAAAATATGATTTTATTTAAACTGTGGCACTGCGGTAGGCTCTCTGTCCTTTCTGTTCCATTTCTGACTATAGTTTTGGTTTCAGTATTAATCTCCTTACACCATTTGACCCTAGGTCTGGGACTTCCCAGTATTGTGGTAAGCTTTCACAGACATCCTGCCTATCTATTCACGGCATAACTTACTTCTGATAGTAACTAATCTTCTACTCTATGAACTTCATGTTTGATTACTTAATACTAAAGGAAAGTCAATGATCAAAACACAGCGGTTTAGCGCTGGACTTTATAAAACCCTAAGATGACAGAGTACCAGGCACTGACAAATTTATAAAGAATAGAAATCCATTTTCTCATAATTCTACAAAACTAAGGCATGAGAAGACTTGGTGCCTGCTGGAGGCTGTTCTCTATTTCCCAAATGCTGCTTCTTGCCACGTCACAAGTGATGGGTGGTGCATGCACCTTAAAACTGTGAGTCCTGTTCAAGACTCTGCCCACGTCTTAAGTCAGCGTTTCTCAACCTGTATGTCTCGACTCCTTCAGAAGTCTAACAACCCTCTCAGGGGTCGCCTAAGACCATTGGAAAACACAGATATCAGATATCTACATTACAATTCATAACATTAACAAAATTACTGTTATGAAGTAGCAACAAAAATAATTTTAAGGTTGGAGGTCACCACAACATGAGGAACTGTATTAAAGCGGCATTATGAAGATTCCATTCCAAACCACTGGTTTAAATGTTACTACTTTAAATACAACCACATCCCACATCGATGACTTACATTTTAACTTACTACTTTGGTTATACTAAGTGTTTCTTCTACAATTTCTACTTTTTTTTTTCTTTTTTCTTTTTTTCGGAGCTGGGGACCGAACCCAGGGCCTTGTGCTTGCTAGGAAAGTGCTCTACCGCTGAGCTAAATCCCCAACCCCCAATTTCTACTTATTGAAGAAAAAAACTGCAACCTGTCTCAAATTTATTATTAGCTTTTATCTGTGTTTGTTTTAAAATCCTTACTACTGTTATTTTGTAATTTGATTCTCAGTCATGAGATTTCTAAGATTCATCTTAATAGGTAAAATTATATTTTAATTCCAATGTATATGTTCTGTCAATGAAATTATATAATTCTAACATTCTGAAATAGAAAAGTTATAAGATAAACAGACTCATTTGCTATATAATGATTATCAATAAGATTGCTATAATCTTGAACATGGTGTCATAAACCTAATATCAGTGCTCTGGAAATTGAAACAGAATTGTGAATTTGAAGATACCATTAAATATGGAATAAGGCCTTGTCTTGATAATAAAAAGGAAATGTCCTATAATAATAAATAATAATATTCTTTAATCTCTTGGAATGTGAGAAGAGATAGTCTATCAGTCTACAAATTTTGAGGATATGTTTTATTTTAAATATTTAATAACAGTCTACATTATTTAAAGGAAAGTAGCATGATAATAATCATAATTGTAAACTTCAGTAGGAAGGCAAAAATCCATCAATTATAAGAGCATATTTTACATTGAGAAACATGCATCAAATCCCAAAGACAGAACCTAGAACTATGGCATTCAAGTCATCTGCATTTTCAAATCTGCTAGATTGATGTCTTAGAGAAATGCCTGCCGGGCTTGTGCCTTTACAGGGGCGTTTTAAAGAGACTGACAGCTTAGGTAGGAGTAGTTAAAACAGAAATGTCCTGTTGGTTTATACTTCAGGAACATTCCAACTAGCTGACATGGGATGATTTAAAGGACCGGGTGCTTATGGCCAGTGTGATGATGAAGTAGACCAGAGATGTTTTCACCTGAAGGCCACTATAACAGTTTTATTCAACTATGAGTTTCTTCTTTTAAATAAAGGGGGGGGGGCACATGATTGAAAAGTACAGCTTTTTAGAACCATTGTTAGCTATTCATCAATTAGGTCATGGATGAAATTGTGCTTCATTAAAAAGAAGCTTTGGAAATTTATTGATTTACTTACTGGGAAAGTTTTCTAAAATAAGGGCTCTTCTCATTTTGTAGGATGGGTAAAATATGGTCCTATTCTAAAGAGAATCCAATCTTCTATTAACTTCCTAATTAGATGTTGTATCCTGAAATCTAATTTCATGAGCAAATATTGCTTGTAGCCATCTCGCAAAACACCCCACTCCTGGCAATGATTAATGTCCTGCTATTACGTTAACTCTTCACATTCTTTCCGACATTGGTAAAGGATTGCAGCTGTGCTAGGCTTATTTTAAGCAACTTTGAATGAAAGCAATCTCCTATCTTCCTTAACTCTAACACATATGTTTATAACTGCACTTTAATCTACATCAATTCTTCCTAATGACAGGCCACTTTACTTTGGGTTTATTTGGATAAAATGTTCTAAATACATTTCACTACCCCAGGCTAGCAGTCTGACAAAATGAGGAAGTAGCCTTAGTGTGTAATATTTTAAAGAGAGGAAGATGCCAAAGCCTTGCAGGGAGAAACACATCCCTAAAGATTATTACCATGGTGTCTACCAGAGTGAGAAGTAGGTGGCATAATATTCTGAGATATAAATTCTCTGAGGCAGAACATAGAATTTTACTACCTAGATGTAATAAGATATATTGTGCTATCATCAAAGGCCAGGGAGCTCTATGTGATTAAAATAAAAAAGGATCCAAGTATCTGCCTTTAACTACCATTTAATGATAATGATTTTTGTCTTTAACATTTATATTGGGAGTCTAGAGAGGCAAGCTGCAGGCTATCTAATAATAATATGAATAATAATAACTAGCAATCGAATTGCCCTTTTCTTCCTCCTAGTTCTTAGCAGCCTATGTTTATTCACACAGAAAGTCCGTCTCCTTCATCTCAGTTTATATGGTAATGGAAATATTAGCTTAAAAATTCCTGTTATGCATCACATGTTGATGAAGGCAGTTAAGCATTAGATTTACATGAGAGGAGATGAGTCAGCAAAGGAATATTGTACATCCATCTTTTTTAAATGTTATCTCATTTTTTCCCCCTGCTAACCCTTTAAGGAACATATTGTCACCCATTTATCTACTTTTACAGATGGGGAAAACTAGCACCTGTAAGTTTCCAATGAGTACGGCCTCCCTCTAGTAAAGACCTGAGGTTGACTCATGCTTTATGATAAAAGCCAACGGTCGAGCATTCAGAATGTTGTTGGTAGCATGGCATCAAATGTGCAGCCATCCCAGCTCACCACAGGCTGATAAGAATTTCACTAGGTTGAGATAAACCTTGACTTTCTCTTAGATAAAAAGCATGTGCACGATCCTTATTTCCTAGTCTACAAGGTGTCAGACTCACACCAATCCATTTCAGAGTTATGGAAGACATGAACAGGCAACAGCACTCTAAATGCTCCTCTAAACACCTTCATTCAGTTACCTCTTCACTTTCATGTGTAGTATTATTCTTCCCCATAGGATGGAAATTTCTTTGTAATGAAATATTTGTATTTTCTCCCCTTCCAAAAAACCTGCTAAAAAAATGTACTGCAGTAATAAAATTAAGCTGTGCTATGATAGGTCAATCCCTATAAAATAGGTTAAAATATCATGTTAATTATGATTGTTACTAAATTTTATTATTTCCATAAGATATTATCACAAGTATAGTCACGGTAATATATTTTATCACATTAATAAATTTAATAGTACACGTAATTTTGTATAGCTATGACTTGCAGGCTACAGGTACAGAGTAGAATGTTCCAAAAGCCTTGAAAATTTCAAAATAAACAAAAATATAGTAACTTAGACTGGAAAATGTTTTTAAAAATGAAATACGACATAGATAATCTCTTATCAACAACAGTAAAAAAATGTAAGCAATGAAGAAAAAATGATAACTCTTAAACCTAATAACTGGGTATTACTTCTTGATTTTAAAGTGTTATGTATTAATATTCCTAAGACAACATTCAAAGGTATTGGTTACTTGTCTTGGCAGTGTGACCAAAGCTTGCAAAGAACCAACTTAAGAAGGAAAGATGTATTTTGACTCATGGTTTGAGGGTATGGTCTACCAGGGTATGGAATGTGTGAGACTGCAGCTCTCTGCTCCTGGGAGAGCAATATGAGGCTGTTTGCTCATATCTGAGGAGATTAAGAAACAAAGACATAGGACTGGCCTACAAACCACTCCCCACCCCTCCCCATTACCCACTTTTTTCAGGTTCCACCTTTTAAAGGATCTTTACCTCTGAAAACAGGATCCCCCAACTTATGAATACTCATGTTCCAGTAGAGGAACCCAAGTTAACCACTAGAATAAATTGATATACATAGAAATACTTAATGTTAATAATCAAAAAACTCACACACATGCACACACACACACACAAACACACACATACACATTCCCCATCAACACCATACAACTAAGAAGTGATTATGTCCCTTTTCAATTGCAGAGGAGCCAATGGCCATGAGGTAGGGAAACGTCCTTGGATTATAGGAGATGAGAGCATTGTAAGCCTTATGAAGGACATTGTAGGTAAGTACAAAGCACAGCACATGCTTCTTCAAAGGAATCTTTTTCAAAAGATAAAGTTTAGCTATGAAAGTAAGTAATAGGTCTTATTGATTGACATTTTGATTTCTAAGTTAAGCCATAATGGGGAGATATATATATATATATATATATATATATATGTGTATATATATATATATCTCACCTATAAATAAATAATAATAAAACAACAATATAACAATATATTATTAATAATATAATATTTTATCCAAAAATTTTTATGTGCAATAGAATATCAATATACATGGTATAAAAATATCTGTTATTTTTGGCTCTTTCAATTATTTGTTTTCTTAATTCTCTATTTTGTGGTACTGGGGATGAGCCCCAGTTCCTCATTCCAAATAGGCAAGTATTCTCCACTCAGATTCACCCAGGTCTGCTAAGTAACTCCTTGTTTTTAATAAAATCTTCCTCTGTAACCCAGGCAACTCAGAGCACTTTCCTTGGTCTCCTAAACTTGGGGATTATAGACATGTTCATCTTCTTATATACTTTTAAATCCCTACTTATCACCTCCAATGAGGAAAAGCTCGTTTCATCCATTTTAATCAACTTTTTAAAAAATATAAATGAATACTCTAATACCATTACATGATAAACATTAATTTTCATTAATGTGTTTAGTGCAAGGCACTGATTTATTTCCATTTAAATTGGTCTTCCATTTAAATTAAGACCGAGTCAGGTAAAGGAACCAAGGATGAGGCATAGGGTTGCTGAGTTTATGGTCAATGAGACTGGTAGTGAGACCCCATCCTAAACTTGACTAACTAAAATTAAATGAACAATGTTTTATTGTTTTAAGTGTGTGTGTGTGTGTGTGTGTGTGTGTGTGTGTGTGTGTGTTTGGTAGAATAAGAATGGTCCCCATAAACTCATATATTTGAGTGTTTGGTTCCTAGAAAGATTAGGAGGTGTGGCCTGTTAGAGGAGTTTGGAGAGGTGTGTCACTCAGGGTAGGCTTTGAGGCTTTGAGGGCTCATCTTTCTCTAAACCCATCCATCAGGATGTAAACTTTCACTTACTGTTTCAGCACATGCTGCCTGCCACCATGATATTTTTCACAATGATCAGGAACTCAGCGTCTGAAACTGTAAACAAGAACCCAATTGATTGCTTTCTTTTATAATTGCCTTGGTATGGTATTCATCAAAGGACTAGATCTCTCTCTCTCTCTCTCTCTCTCTCTCTCTCTCTCTCTCTCTGTGTGTGTGTGTGTGTGTGTGTGTGTGTGTAAATAAATAGAGGCCAGAAAAGGCCTTTGAATCCCCTAGAATTGGAGTTTTATGCAGTTCTAGGCAGTCTCAACATTGATGCTGGGAATGAATGCATCTTGGGTACTTTGAAATAGCAATATGGCCCAAACATTCATCCCTTTAACATTAACTGTAATAAAACTAGTGTTAGTTTGTGGCATAATGAAGTTCCTAAATTAAATTTTGTATCCTATTGGTAGGATTAATGATCTTTTAGATAATAAATTATTTCATTGTCTTGAATATCAGCATTGACTGAAATTTTATGTGAAATTTAGAGTACATTATACTTTTTAATTTTTGTATGTTGTATGAAAATATTTGACGTATTTTAGTAGGAAATTCCTGGTTTCCAAATGATTTTCAAAATCTCGCCCCGTTGTCAGAAAGTATAAAACTATTTATAGTTGTCTCATTTGATTCTGGGCAAACCACTAGAAGATTTCACCTACATGGACCACAAGTAGAATTAGAAAGGAGAAGTAAGACTATGGCAAACCATGAAAATGTAATGAATGGAATGTTTGTTCAAAAATAATTTCTGATCCTTTACTGAATATCCCAAGGCTCTTCTGAGGAATAAGTGAAGACAAAAAGGATTCCAGGCCATATCCTGACTACAAAACATAAATTAATATGCAAATAACCACTGAAACAAGGAAGCCCACAATGGGTCATTGTCACTTGTGTTATCACAGGAACTGAGGTTTTAGTTGACTGAGAATAAGTCATATTCATGGAATATATATCTGAACGCTCACTCAGAAACTATTTAAGGCATTAGAAAAATGTGCAGTCTCAATGGATGAAATAGAAAGCCAAAATGAATGAAGTAGATTGGTAGAGGAAGACGTTTGCTAATTGCTTTTGTAGAAATAAATAAAAACAAATATGCAATAAACCAAATTTTAATCTAATAAAAGAAAAACAGATAAATGACAACCTTTGCATTACTCTGGTGATTATCTTTCAAAGGTTGGAAATTGCCAAGTCAAGTGTATAAGGGAGTATGTATGAAGATAGAAATAAAAGAGAGACCAGTTCCTCTAACCCTTGTACGTGACCTCCAGGCTGCTCCAGGCTCCTCATTCAGTGTTAGCATTCTGTCTAAGCTCCACCCTCACAGTTACCTGGCAATAGCTAGGTATGCCTGACGCTATAAAAGGGACTGCTTGCCCACTCCTCTCTCTCTTGCTCTTGCTCCATTACTATTATCCACTTCTCCCTTTGTCCCTTCTCTCCCCATTCCCCTCCCCCCTTCTCTCCACGTGCTCATGATGGCCTCTCTCTCTCTCTCCCTCTTCCTCCCCCTCACTCTCCCTCTCCCTTCCCCTTCCCCTTCCTCTCCCCTCCTCCTCCCCCTCCACTCCTCTGCCCTCCTACCTTCTTTACTCCCATCCTCATGCCCTGAATAAACTATTCTATACTATACTGCATGCAGCTGGTCCCTCGGGGGGAAGGGATGCCTTAACATGGGCATGCAGAGGCACCCCCTTCCCCCAGAGCTCCATAGAACATAATCCCCCCTCCGCCCCCACCCCTCCTTTATTTTTTATTAAAAAACATTGGTGCTGAAACCCAGGACATATCCTCTCTTCATCTCTCCTTTATCTTTTTATTAACACAACCATCAGAGTGTCAAAGACTGGAGGGTTGGAAGCTGGGGAAACCTGGCCCAGGAAGAGGAACAGCATGCATATCAGTCAGCCTAGGCTGCCATAACAAAGACTGGGCGATTTTTAAAAGAACCGATTTTTCTCTCTGAGGCTAACAGCTCATGATCTAAATGTTACCAGGCTCTCTTCCTGGCTTGCAAAAACCAATTTTACATTTTTACCCAGTGGGATTAAGACCTCACCTCTATGACCCCAATCGTTAATTAACACAGGGGATGAGGACTTCAGCATATGGCCTTGAGAAGGCACATTTAATTCATAACATACAAATGTAAGCATGCTCTTAGTGGCTGTTAGAACTCACCTGAAGATGGGGCCTTCTCTGTGCTTTAAGTCTAAAGGTTCAAACAGGGGACTATTTTCTCCTTACTGTAAACAATATCGCATGTTTAGTGATCATCTTTCACATTGTAAAACTACATTGCTATGTTATCTATTACAAGATTTTAAACTCTGAATCAAAAGCTTGCAAGCAAGAGTAACATTACTTTCCAATTTTATTGAGTTCCTAAGGTGCAAATTTCTATTGGTTTAATGAGGCCATATTATGGGATCTGAATATTTAGTGCACTCCGAAAATACTTCAGAAAGATGACAGGAACAATATAAGCAAATGTGTCTCCACAGACCAGAAGTATAGCTGTTATGAAAGTGCTCAGGAGCGTGCAAGCGCCCGGGCAGCACAGGAAAAGATCAGAGAGTGAGATCTGCATTAAGAGCCTTTATAAGAAGCTGTAGGGTGTGAGGGCTACCTGGGTCTAGAACACAAAAAAAAAGGGCATCCAAGCTCAGGAAGGTTAGAAGCGCAGCATCCCCTGCTCCCAGAGAGGTTCTCTAGGAGCAGCACCCTTGACACAGCTGTCAGAAACCCGGGTGCATGACAAAAGAGGGAACTCACAAAGAAACAATATGCATTGTAGGTGGCGGTGGACTGAATGGTGGTTTCATAGAGCAGCCACAAAGTTTCAGTTTTTGAATACTGTTCATGTTTATTTAAATTACTAACGGATGATAAATGAAAACCTGGGACTGCGTATTTATATTAATTCAACATGAGAGTTTATGTTTCTGTAGCTGTAAAATGTGTGTGTGCATGTAAGTGTACATGCGTGTGTGTATGTATGTGTGTATGTGTGTGTGTATTTGTGTGTGTGTGTGTATTTGGTTGTGTTTGTGTGTTTTGTGTTTATGTGTGTATTTTTATGTGTATGTGTGTGTGTGTGTGTATGTGTGTGTGTGCATGTGTTGTGTGTTTGTATGTGTTTGTGTATGTGTATGTGTGTGCGTGTATGTATATGTGGTGTGTGTGTGTATGAATGTGTGTGTGTATATGTGTGTGTGAGTGTGTGTATGTGTGTATACCAGGTTGTTTTTCAGATAACAACTGCATTCAAAGCCTGTTATTTTGTTTTTAGTATTTATCATCCTCAAAGGGGGAGTTAGTATATTTATATACAGGCCAGGGAAATTGTAATATGATATTATTTAGTAAGATTTATTTATAAAGCCAATAAACTCTACATGATTTTACTTTGACTACTTAAAAGTTTATAGGGCTATTGCAACTCATTAAATGTACAAGTTTTTTGTTGCTCAATAAATACAAGCATGTCACATAAAGGTAGCCAAAATTTCAAAGCAGTCACCTTCCACTGCTGTTAATGAGGAGAATAAAAAAAGAACTGTAGGTAGTCAGTTTGTTTAAAAGGCCTAAAGATTTCTAAATTTGAAGAAGCTGCATTAATTGACCTTTGCTTTGTTAAATGTTATCTAGTTTGCAAATACTATACAGTGTCATGTGACTCACATTCTGATGTGTCTCTCATTGGAAACCAGTTCTGACATTGAACTGTGTAAACCATCACTTTATTAAATTCTGACACCTACTTCCCAGAGTCAGATACACTTTCCACATTCTGTCCAGCTCATTTTAAAGAACAAAATCTGACACAGCAGTCATGTGAGAGGTCCCATAGGCCCTTGTCATGTATGCCTTCAGTCCTTGGGTCTGCTTTCTAACTCAGAACCTGTGGAGCTGAGTTCTCGGAGGCTCAATATCTTGTCCATGTCTGAACAGTAGGTAGATGAGATGACAAGTTCCACCCATCTGTTCACATGGTCTTTCTTCTGACATCACCTAAGTCATACCATGTTAGGAATGACAGGAGACCTCCTTATCATTAGGAGGAAGAATGAGTTTTAAGAGCTCTGTCCCAAAAGCTTGGAGTAAAGAGCCCACCATAAGAGACATCTCTTCCTATTTTTGCACCCTTTTTATTTGAAATTTTTTATTAATTAATTTAGAAACATTTCAGTTTCCAATATAAAAATCCATATAAAAGATAATTAATCTTGAAATATTAAAATACAAAGTATCTATTTCATATACATAAAAGTCAATAAGACATATAATTTCCCAAAGCTTCAAGTCATATATAAAAACATGATTGCCACCTTAAGTACATGGGTTTGTGCTATAACTCATAATTTTTCCAGTGAAATATCTCTAATATTTTATTGTTTACAGAATATAGACAGAATTTTCATATAAGTGAACTAAAAGGAATATTTTAAAAGATTAATTTTTATGATTTAAATAAATACTATACCCTAAATTAGTTCTAAAATTGTATGTAATAGAGAAATATTTATTCCTTAATTTAAATTTTAAAATACCAATTCAATGCTTATATTAGTAGAATGAGTTCTTTTTTATCTTTTTTTAATTTTGTGTGAAAGCACAAAATTAACTTTGTAAGTCTTGATTGGTTATTTTTACTTTATAATTAGGTAAGGTTACCCTAAAGAAGAGGTTGCATGATATTAACAAATGTCTACTCACGCTCAACAAGGGAATGTACAAAAGAGAAAAGTAATAATACCATCAAAGTCTAATTTGATGACCTAATGAATTTATTGGGATAACTTACAGTAGTGTGAGTTGTATTACAGATATCCCACTGCAGCAGGGTCAATGACTCTCTAACTTAGGAGTTTAAAGGTTGGAGCTATTTACACAATTTTCAGATAGTTCAATGGATTGGAAAATATTCCCTTCTTATTAATTCTTACTGCATCTTAGTTTTGGGGGCGGGGGGGGGAAGAAAGGCTTTGTGAATCTGGTAAGTTTTAGGAACTTTCTGAGACTTTTATGAGTTGTCTCACTGAGTCTTAGCAAACTTGACTTTAGAACTTCCTAAATTTGAAAAAGCTTCCCTCAGGGATGGCATGTTTGAAATCAGAGGAAATTGTTACAGGGACTTGGGAATTTAACTTAATGGCAAGGGTTCAGATCTAGCAAGGTCAAGGCCCTGGATTCAGTCACTAGTATCAGAGACAAACAAGAGTAAATGCTAACATAGTAGCAGAATAAATTGTCTTATGAATTAACTACAGGAGTTTGGTCTTTATCAAAAATAAAATAATAAAAAAAATCCAACAAAAACAACAACAACAATAACAACAAATAAGACAGAAAAGGGAGCTAGACTAGGTTCATCTCAGGAAATGTTATTGTGGCAAATAAACACGACCTGTTTGGAAATCTGGCTGTCTCTCAGACCCTAATTTCTAAAGCTAGATAAAAAGTTGGTTTCACTTGGATGACTAGAAATACAAATGTGGTTTTAGGCCTGCTTTATTGGAAACTTAGTGTGGGAGCTTTGTTCAAAGCAATGACTCTTTATTTAAGTTTTGTTCATTTCGCTTGTCAAAAATTGACAATGTTTTTATAGTTACAATATTTCTTTTAACCTTTGTTACAAAGAGATTCTTAGGAAGAAAATATACACAAATTTAAAGGAACAAATATTGTTAACAACTTCAAAATTGTATATTTTAGTGCATCATCATTTTCTCTCTCTCTCTCTCTCTCTCTCTCTCTGTGTGTGTGTGTGTGTGTGTGTGTGTGTGTGTGTGTGTGTGTGTGTGTGTGTGTCTGTCCTCAAATGGCACCTAGGGCCTTACATAAGGATATAAGTATTCTATCACTATGCCATGCTTCCTGCTCTATTACAGCTTTTATTATTCTTCCTTACATTGTATCATAAGAAACATAAATTGACTCCAGATGATATGACTTAAATACCATGGAATAATTAAATAACAATGAAGTATGGAAAGTTACTTTTCCTTGGTTGTTAAGCTATCTACATATGTCCTGAACAGACAGACATGTCTTATTCTAGACATTGTTAGATCTTCTAGTTACTTGAAAGCATAGTCTTTAGTTTAGCATAAGATTCTTTAAAAAGAATTTCAATGGGGCACTGACAGTTATGCATACACACTGATACCTCTAGAATCAACAGGAAGGGAGAGAGACAATGAACGGGCATATTTATTCAGACATAAAAGAATTTCAATTTTGGGTATGAAGAAAAACTATTAATAAAACATTTTATATAGAGCCAACAATTCCACAACACATGGAACATGGAGTAACTTTCCCTTATAATTAATGTCATATTATCAAAATGCTAGAAATAGATGTGCTAGAGAATATTATTAGGATTATTATTAAGTCTACTTCCCTTGAATACATAAAAATTACCAAGGGATAGAAGCATGCATTTGAGCTTATAAAAATGGAATATGAACATATTTTCTCTATGAAACTTGTGGTTGACCATAAGAGGGGCAATGATCCCCAGGTGATGTGCTTCAACTATTCCAGAGCCTTCTTCATGCACTCACCATCACTAGGGGCCAGAGAAATTTGCAACTGTAAGAATTCCTTAGGGCTTTGCCTAATTACAGTCCTGACATCAAGTGCACAATAGCATCTGCATCTGCTTAATGAAGCAGAAAGAAGATGATACGACAGTCCAAGTGGATTGCCTTACCCAACAGGACTTGCTTAGGGGCTTGCTCTTTTCAGCTTGCATAACTTTCAAATTATATTGGGATAAAAGAGACAAAGAAGGAAATCAGTTATGAACCTGGGCCTCCCATACTTAACTCACTGGCAATGTCTATAAACAGTGCTTTTGAATGTAATTTTGAACAAAAATTATTATTATTTGTGAGACTTTGGGTCAGTCTTATTTTAGTATCAGTTTCTATACTGATACAATGAAGGAAACCTACAATAGATTCTGTTTGCTGAATGGTTGTGTGAAATAGTACAAGTTGTAGGTTTCCAAGTGTCAGTGCACTTCCTCTGCGGAGTCTGTAATGGTTTAGCTCACTTTAGACTTCCAGATGTGAAATTAAAAATTATTGCTTTATGGCAATGGCTCCAGAAATGTTACCTTGCCAGGCTTCCATACAAGAATACAGTGCTTGCATTTAGATGCAAAGAATAAACAAGCCAGAAAATACCCACCTCAGATGAAGCAACTCCCACTATGACATTTATCAAAGAAAATCACAGGCGGTCCCCTAAGGGGGAGAGCTTTCCAAGTTCTTAAGCTTTCAGAAAGCTTCAAAAAGGCTGCACTCTGAATAATTTTAGGTCATGATGTTTCCTCATTAATTCAAAGAAGGCTCTTAGGACAAGAAAGGGAACAAGGAGAGGCTACTTGAAAGAGTTTCATTTAACTTAAATTATCTCTTAGATAATATTGAAATATTGTAGAACAATTTTGTTTTCAAGGTACAACTTGAACCCATGAGGTCAATTAGGTATACTTTCCTTTGAAAACAAACTAAAAATCAGTTTGGTTTGCATAGCTCTGATGTTGAGAATAATTTGCTCTTAAGTGCCTTTAGCTATATTCACAGTAAACATTTCTGTTGGTGCTTTAAGACTTTATACTAACATCCCTCCTGCACATACCTAGGTATGCATATTTGCATCTTAGATAAATGGACCCTGCCTTTGGGCTCGGCTCAGCAGTACCTTACGGTGGCATTTGGTGAAGCGCTCTGGTGAATTTCATTTGCAGTCGTCACAATAAGGATAATGGTGTGGGGATAAATAATCACTCAAACTAGAGAGAGACTATTGACAAAGAATTGGACAAGAGTGAGCATGGCCTTGAAAGTGAGGAAGAAATGCCACGATATTAACTCAGACCAGTGCGCCTAAGCAGCACACTCTTGAAGCATTAGAACTTGCCCGGGGATGGGGATTTAGCTCAGTGGTAGAGCGCTTGCCTCGCAAGCTCAAGGCCCTGGGTTTGGTCCTCAACTCCAGAAAAGAAAAGAACTTGCCCATGCCAGAAACATTTTAGGTCCTCTAAAATGAACTGGATATCATGTGAGAGACCATAATTTCCCCAGAACGTGGTACTTTTAATAAATTTGCAATGCTTAAGCAAAACCCATTTTTGTTTTTAAATGTTTCCCTTCATTAATCCTACTTTCTTAGCATACTGTTTTCATTCTTTCTGTTTCTCCTTTTACTTTCTGCTTCAAAACTTCTTAATAAGTGGTTTTCATAATAAATATTGATGAACAAAAATGAATCAGTCATATAATCAAGACCAAAACCATAGGACGGAGTTTTATTTCAGAAGAATCAGTAAAAAATTATGCTGCAATATAGAGAAACAGATAGAATAATATTGATAACACTCATTTTAATACCACATTTCAAAGGTACTTTTTGTGTGGGAGAAGGTATATATCATTCATTTCGTGGGATGTAAGCCTATCATGTCCACTTACTGTGTCTACAGATGTAGAAGGAGATTGTTTTCCTGGCCCTTTGATTTTAGATCTGCTCCCCTCTAAAATGGGCTGTCTTTTAACACTCACCACTTCTTCATAAATTGTACAATAAATAATGAAATCCATTTAGCAAAACAAATAGCCTTTGACCAAAGGAAAATACAGGCTTCTCCTTGAATGTCTATGTTAATATATGAATTCATCAGTTAATCACTCATTTCCAATGACCCCACTCCAAATGCACTTACCCTGAAATTTATCAAACTTATTATTCCATTGACTTCTATGTTTCTAAAGGGAACTCACAGGTAGGCTTTTGAGTAAACAGTGTATGACCACTGTATTTTCCATAAGATATATTTTATTTAGTAGATTTATTAACTTTGTGATAGATATTTTCCTCAGTCTTGGTGAGGAAAGTAGTTCTAGGTTTGTTCGTTCTTTAAAGAAACATCTGGAAAGTTGAGCCACAGAAGCTATGAGAGCTCCTCTAGCTGTCAAGTTACAAGGGTAGGCTCTGTTTCCCTCCTAATTCCAATTCTCAAACATGGGCCATCAGGTCCACTGATGAATTCTGCATGTGTTTTCATCAGATGGTATACATTTATATTGTCTTTTTCTTCCTGCATATGAGTAAATCAATAAAGGTATTTAAGCTCTGGCATTTTGCCATACAGCTCTTTTGTCCTGGCAACTGCGACCAACCTCACTGTGATAACAGTGAAATATGCTTAGAAGAGCCAACTTCTGTTACTACAGGTAAACTTTAGCTTGACGTTGGAAACAACCAACTTTAAAGATATGATTAATCCTAATTTCATTTTACAGGTACACACACATGAAAAGTACTCTTTGAGGACTTTGCAAACTGATAATAATAGGATAAATTAATCTCAATTTTCAGGTCATAGAAATGATTATTATTTTGGATTTGTTATTGATAACATAAAAAGTAGAATACTATTATTTATCTTTGCTTACATGTATGTAAGTCCAGGTATAATTTGGTAAATCAGTCAGGCAGGAACACCTCCGCCCTTCATAATGATACATTAATATGCCCTTATCTCTAAAACCATTGATATAATTGAGTAAAGCTCCATTCTCTCTTCCAACTACATTCCAACCACCAAGAAAAACCTCAGGCGTGATGTATTTTTTTTGACGATTATTTTACAGGAGCCCATGAGAAAGAAATAGCTCTAATGAATGCTTTGACTGTTAATTTACATCTCCTGCTGGTAAGGTTTCTTTCCCATTTGTGTTTTGAGTTCTCTCATTTGCATAATCTATATGTTTCTTCCTCAAATTCATAAGCCTCTGGTGGGTTACTTATTCAAAGAACACATGTGAGATTATTTAGTTTCACCAAGAAATGCTAGACCATGATCTCCTGGTTCCTTCTTAAACATGGAAGAATTGGTTCTCCTGGGGAAAAATAGCATAGGTAAAGTACCTTTGGGGTTTACTCATACAGGGGGTTGGGAGAGTAAGTAAGTGGAATAGTCTGGTGAAAACACTCAAGAGTATGTTTTCAATAATGTCTAAAAGTTCCTGCATCCTTAGTTTTGACTCCCAACTAAGTTATTTAGTGTCTCTAAGAATTAGTTTTTCCCTTTGTAACAATGAGGACAACCGTATCTTCCTTATAGGTGTACAGAACTCAATAAGGGAATATGTGAAAATTAATTTAGCGCCATGGTCAATGGTGAGCACCCTGTTGACAGGTGTTGTCGTCTGTATTGGAATCAGGGCCAGGTTTATTTATTCCCCAGAGACTGTATGGAGAAATGAAATGGCCAGTGCATAAGTAGTCTACTCCTGGCTGGTGCCTCTAAAATGGACAGGGGTTCAGGACAGGGCCAAAGAGCATTTACCTGGACCTAAACCATAATACTATAAAGCAAACAACCAGATGGGGGACAGGTAACACAGGGATCCAAATTGGCAATGTAAGATATGTAAATAAGACATGCATGCATAGAAAAGCTATTTCAGTCCCACTCTAGAGAAATTACCTTTAAGTGCTTAGGAAGATAAATTTTCAATTACCATTTAGATAAAGCTTTGGAATTTGGTTTTATCTGCCTCACAGTTTCCTCTGAGTTTGTTTTCCATTGATAAACACAATGAGCCAATATCTCCGCCCTCTTCATAATTCATTGGAAACTAGGCTAATTGAAAAGGTAGCCCTGTCAGATATCTAAGATGGTTAATTAATGAATGCCTTCAAACGTTGGAGCTTATAACGTGAAAGAGTGCCATAAAGGAGCAAACGTGGAAATTGTACACTAATGCTTCTCTATAACTCTGTTTCCTTGTAGTTATCATTCTTTAAGCCTACACCAAAGCGGCACAAAATTCTTCTAGAAGCCAAAGCCTTCCCTTCTGATCATGTAAGGATTTCTTCAAATTATATTTATGTTCTTTCTACTCTTCCTAGAGGGATATATCCTTTCCCTGACTTGAATGTTTATTCTCTAGTCATTTCCAAGTAAGCTGACTAAAAAAAGATCTGTCAAGTGCTTTTGATTTAAGTGTTTTTTTCCAGATAGTAGAATTATTTCTTTTGTTCAAGTAAAACATGTGTTCATGAGGAAAGGGCTGAATGGGGACATTGATTTATTAGTCTTTTTAAAGATATTGAGCAAACCGTTGCCTAAATCAAGTGCGGCTATAAATGTTTTATTAATTCCTGTTGCTGTTTTATTTTTTTAAAATTGAATCAATACAATCTCCACTACTTAACCCTTTAGCAACATTAAATTGTCATATGAACTTGTGTCTGTACCTCTTTGTCATGGTATGCTAGAAATAATTTTTTATTCCTTTTTATGAAAAAAATTTTAAAGATTATAAAATGGAAGAATGCCCAGTCAGTAAATAGCTTGATACATAGGCATAAGGACCTCAATTGTAATGCCTACCACTCACATAGAAAGCTGAGTGTTGCTGTGTGGACTGCAGGACAAAAGACAAGAGAGACAGGAGGATGCTTGTAGTTTAGTGGACAGACTGTCTATCTTGACAGTAAGTTCCACTTCCAATGAGAGATCTTGGCTCAAAAATAATGTAGAGAATGATCAAGGAAGACACCTTGACATTGACCAATGGCTTCTATATGAGCAAGTGAAAACACATAAGAAAATGTGCCCATATATAAACCTGTACACACAGTGAAGATTAAAGGGTTTCTTGTGGTTTCCTCAAATAATAATACCAATTCTTCCATATCCATAAGCAGATGAAACCCTTTTGTTTAGTTTTAAAGAAACGTGACACTTCCTGTTTTGATTATTCTATACTACATCTTGTATTTTAAAGCATGTAATTCTAGTAGGCCAACTCATGATTATTTTGCTAAAAATAAGATTAAACCCTTGTTATCTTGAAGAATATTCCAGCTCCTCTTAGTTATTTGATCAAATGCATATCTGATCTTCTGCATGGGGTTTTCAATGGGATCTGTCTTTGCAGCCTAACTCTCCCTATCTTGAGCTGGACTTAGGATACTGTAACTCAAGCCCAGCACTTCACACTCCTCTCTTTGGTTATTTTACAAGCCCCAGTTGTGACTTGCTCTGAGTGAATTTATAAAACCTACCTTAGTTCGAAAAGCTTTCTGCACTTCTGACCACCTTTAATATGTGGTACTTCAACAGGTACCCTGATTGCTGGTCAATCACAGTAAGATATACCTCTCTGAGGGAGCTGTTCATCCTACTTCTGACGTGATTTAATCTAGTGCCATGGTTTCGATGTTGTTTTTATTTGTTTCTAGAGGAGATTATTTAATGCATTGCTCTGCTTTGGGATTAATTTAATGAATAGATTTTCTTTCTTTTTCAGTATGCGATCGAGTCACAGATTCAACTTCACGGACTTGATGTTGAGAAAAGTATGCGGATGATAAAGCCACGAGAGGTATCTGAGAAAGAAAGCAGTGCTCATTATGATTCTATTTTGTGTCCATTTATTTCCCTCAAAAGTTTATTATCTTCATGGCTCTGATGTAAATTTCAAAAAAGCATAAATGATTCATGCATTTTTTTTACTGTTAGATCCTTTTGCTTAAGTAAAGAATGAATGGGAAGTGTAGCATTAAATAGTAATAATAATAATAATAATAATAATAATAATAATAAATGATGCACCATCCCTTCCTAACTCTAGCTGCAAACTCTGCTCACATTCCCAGCCATCGACCCTCTGCGGTTAACTGTCACAAACCCCGTAACCTGGTAAAATCAAAACTCTAGAGGCTTGTAATTTATCAACCAGATTTATATCAATATATTTTCACCCCACAAAATGTCCACACAATAAACTCAGAGCCAATTGATATTGATATGAACTACCCACCGAGATAAGAAAAATTGTCCTATAGTTATCCATCCTGTATAAGATACTCATAGCTACCTGTGGCTATTTAAAGTTACGAGGAATCTGGATCATCTTTCTCTTCCTCCATCTTTCTTCTTTCTCTCCCTCCTTCTCTCCCACCTCTCAAAACCTCTCAGCCCACCCTCCTTTTCTACTGTCCAATCACAGGCTCTAGCCTCGTCTTTCACTTACCCTCATCTGCTTACAGACAGCAATCTACAGGGAAATATAATAATTTTCATTTTCAAAAACTAAACACATGGTGAGGAACTTTTTCTTTTTATAGCAATGAAGTCCATCGTCAAGCAGATGAAAAAAGGAGGGCAAATTGAGTGGACTACTTTAAGTTTGCAATGTAGTAGCCGATGATTCCCATTAAAATTAAATTAAGTGACCATTGTGAAATTATGTGGATACTGTCTTTTTCGTGTTCTTTTACAAAGTTTCATGTATTTTCTTGTTCTTAAAATACAGCAAGTTTTCTAAAGTCAGTAAGTTGGAAAGTCTGGAAATCTGGGATTCCAGTGTGTTTAGTAACCAACATGCAGGATTTATGATAAAAGATTCTTACATCTACAAGAGGTACTTTTTTCACATGTGCTGTATAAATAGCTAGTTCCCAAGAGTCAGTGCTACAGATGCCCAGCAGTACATCCCCTGGGTCCACTCTAAACAGCCTTTTGCATTACTAAACAGCTTCAGGTCAACAGGAGGGGAGCTTTATCTTACCAGAACCTTATGTCCGCATTGATTCATGGCGATTCTTTAGATAAATGAATTATGGTTAGGTTCTGTGATACTATCTTTAGTCTGATTTCTAAGTTGTAGCTGTCAAACTACATTAGAATTTTAAAAGAGGTTTAATTTGCCAGTTCCCTAAGTAGAATTTTTCTTATAATTACTAAGTTCTCTTCCTTATATGTATAAAAAAGTGTATCTCTAATAAAACAGATTTCAATATCAATGTTTCCTATTTGGTAAATAAGCCCCAGGACTCTTCTACTAGAAGCTACACACACACACACACACACACACACACACACACACACACACACACACACACACACATATACACACACAAACACACATACACACACAAACACACACACACACATACATACACACACACACACACACACACACACTCACTCACTCACACAAGTTTTAAAGAGTTTTCTAAATGATATTAAGGCAACTAATCAAGTACTGGTCCAAAATTGGTGTCATATTTACCTGGAGAGAAGTCCTGTGGAAAGCTGTAAGTACACTGCACCTGCTCTCCCTACAGCAGGTGTGCCCCATGTGATCGATCTCTTACAGCCAATAACTTTTTCAAGACCAACTCTCACGTCATTGACAATTTTCAATCGATAGTTGTGGTGGGGAGGTTAGACTTTGTTTCGATGCTTTATCTTGATCAGCTCTCTTCATGTTCTTCTCTCTATTTACATCAGCTTGGGAAAGATCAAATTTTAAACTAATTGAAACATCACATTGGCAAAAAACAGGTGAAAGCTATGTAAGTGAGTTCTTATTGGACAAAGCACCACTAACTCGATAAGTGCAGTACGAACCTCCAGCTATGCTGTAAGATATGTCTTGGATTTCTTGCTTTTTTAGAGAATGGGAAAATCATTGAAAAGTTTCTAAATAGTAAGGATTAATTGAATACTGAATTAGAAAGAAGCAAGTAGGATCATGCAGACTAGCACTTAAATAAAACTTACTTTTCGTTTCTTAATAACAAAGTATTTCCCAGTGCTGCTCTTTTGCCAGATTTCTGAGGAACATTGGTATAGGGAAGCATGATTACCCTTTTGGTGGTTTATGTGGGAAAGACATTTGTGAAATGGAGTAACATGGTTATTGCTGTCATACTGTGTAACTTGCACTGAATTTGATGTAGGGGGAAGAGACCTTAAGAATGGAGGACATACTGGAAGTAATTGAGAAGGAAGGAGACTCAATTGCTGTGGTCCTGTTCAGTGGCCTGCACTTTTATACTGGACAGCTGTTCAACATTCCTGCCATTACACAAGCCGGACATGCAAAGGTAGACAACTATTCTCTCCTTGGTACTTTCCCACAATGCACTCTGATCAAGCGCGGCCCACCTGCATTACTTTATGTGTACTTTATTGTAGGATGTTTCTTTAAAAATAACAAAACCTATTTATTTATTTATTTATTTATTTATTTATTGGTTTTTCAAGATAGGGCTTCTCTGTATACTATCCCTGGCTATCCTGGAACTTTTTTTTCTAGACCAGGCTAGCCTCTTTACTTAAACATCTGCCTGCCCCTGCTTCCTAAGTGCTGGGTTTAAAGGTGTGTGTCACCACTTGGCAAAGTCTTCAATTTTAAAAGATTATTAGCACTATTGTTATGATTGTTATGGTTCATCCCATGTTTATATGACATCAAGGATCCAACCTCATTCCTAAAAGTGCCATCTTCATGTGGGCTCCTAGAGTCCAGAATAAGCAAGTTTTACACACATGATATGGCTCTCAGAAAGCAGAAAGAAGATAAAATACTAAGGATCTTCAAGATATGCAAGAACTTCTAAAAATTCCACTTCAGTGCCTTTCACATTGTAACACGTTCTATATGTAATCCAACTCTCACTTAGAGCTAGGTATGTCTAGAGGGAGGAATAAAGACTCTATTAGTAACTCAGGTAGAGTTACACAGTAGGATGACTTTTACCCAAGTGACGTTAAGGATGGCATTTAATTCCTAACAACCTTCTATCTTTATAACACTGCCTATAACAAAGGTGTTTATCCCCCTGCATATTATTAATTCAACATTAAGTTACTATATCTGTATATCATATCTCTATGTATTTAAATAAGTGATTTAAGATAGCATATCTCTTTATATCAGTATATAAATAACTGATTCAATTTTCTAAAAAATATTGGGCTATAAGAAAGAAATCAATTGGGAGAAAAATTCAATAGCCATAAGTTATATTTCAAATCCTAAGTAGCAGTTCTGTTTGATTACGCAATCAAGGCTTGTATTAACGAAGGTGACAATTGAATTTTACTCTGAACATTAATAGGTTATAGGATTACTATATATGTGAGATCTAGCTAATATATGCAGTTATTGAAGCTAATGAATGGAACTAATGAAAAGGAATTTCGCACCGTCTTCAGTGGTCTCTAGGAATTTCCAACGTGGACTTCCAGCTGATTTGATGGATAACTGTGAAAGCAGTGCATTACAAAAGATATAAAGATAATGTCTTCTTAATTTAGATATTAAATCTTAAGCACCAACATAAAGGGTGGCCAATAAAACTTGTGTTTTAAAACGTTCCGAAGTAATCAGCAGCCATGTTCCCTGAGTATGCAAGCATGTCTCATTAACCTTCATAGAAATGAGACAAAAAGCAGAGAAGGAGGACCACGAGTGTGGCCATCATAGTCTGGGGTTCTCGCACTGGCTGGGTCACTGCTGTGTTACATGGTTCCCTGCATGTTATTCAACGTCTCTGAGTTTCTGTTTCCACAGTGCTGGCTCATCAGAAGAGCCTCTCCCTCATGCACTCAGAGTAAAGAATGTGGTGTTTGACATTTGTCATGGCTGCCACTCATTCTCCTGTGAATCAGCCGTCCCTCCCCACTTCTCGGTGAATATGAAATTATGGGAAGTGTCTCAGATATAGACTTTATTTCCCATTGCAAATTAAAATAAGGGAGATAGAGAGGTGGACCCATGTTTAAGAACACTTGCTGCTATTGTTAGAGGACCTAGGCTTGGTTTCCAACACTTACCTGGGAGCTCAAAATCATCTGTAACTCCAATTCCGGGGATCCAATGTCTTCTTTTAGCCTCTGAGGCATCAGGTATACATTAAATACATACACATACTGTTATGGTGTGTATATGCTAGGCCCAGGGAGTGGCACTTTTAGGAGGTGTGGCCTTGTTGGTGTAGGTGTGTCTCTGTGAGTATGGGCTTAAGACCCTCATTCTAGTTGCCTGGAAGTCAGTCTTCTTCTTCTTTTTTTTTTTATTATGTGTGCTTGAGTATTTTTTATATATTTTAGTGTTATTCCTTTCCGGTTTCCGGGCAAACATCCCCCCCCCTCCCTTCCTTATGGGTGTTTCCTCCCAACCCTCCCCCCCTTGCTTCTGCTAGCAGCCTTCGGGTGAAGATGTAGAACTCTCAGATTCTCCTGCACCATGCCTACCTGGATGTTGCTATGTTCCCACCTTGGTGATTATGGACTGAACCTCTGAACCTGCAAGCCAGCCCCAACTAAATGCTGTCCTCATTAGAGTTGCCTTGGGCATGGTGTCTATTCATAGCAGTAAAACCCTAACTAAGACATATAGACACAGGCAAAATATTTAGACATTCGAAATATAAATATAATGTAAAAGTCTTAGAAAATAAATGTGCTCACTAGGTTCTTTATTTAATTCTTGGTAAGAGATTAAGTAGCTGAAACCAGTCTCTAAGTATGCCACAGGCTGTCATTCATTTAACATGTCTATAGAGTCAAATTCTCCTGGCACATTCAGCCAAACAGATGAAGAAATGAGCAGTTCCAATTTAAATGGAAGGATGTCATGGGAGTGAACTGGGGATACGGTTGACTTAGATTTACCCATTATCAATTTTATTTTAACAAATGTTTACCCTCTTGCCGTACAATTGCTCTCCTTCTCAAGTGGAGTTGAAAAATTAGGCTAATTTAAAATTAGACTTATGTAACTCTCCTGGGTGGCCGGTGGAAATCTAAAGCTGAAGAAAGAGACAGGGAGAAAATTAAAGGTGTCAATCAAGAAAGAAATTGACAATTCTAAGGTGGGGGGGTCTTATAACAATCACTGTTAGGAGTGGATAAGTGAGGCGAAAGAGAGGTTGGTTTCCAGAGATTAAGCACAGTAGCAGCTGAAAATGACAGGGAATGGAATGATGAGAGTTCAGGAATAGATTATGAAGTACAATTCCAAAACACTGAAGAGAAATTTCCAAGTCATGAGGTAGGAAAGCGGATACACAAAGTTTGAAGGGTAGTTTAAAAACCGCATGTATGCAGCAAACCGTACAAATCATAAGTAAATGGCTGAAAGAAGTATGTTGTACTTTGTAATTAATTTCAACATGAGGGCATAGTTCTCCAGGTCCTGTTAGGCATGTTGCTGAAGTATTATGAATGTACCTTCCTGGTCATATCCAGGAGATACTTTCTCACAGCAGATTTCCTGGTCCTCTGGATTTTACCGTCATTTGCCCTTTCATACACAGTGTTCCCTGTGCCTTGGGTGTGAGAGTCGTCTTGTATCAACTGGGGCTGGGCATCACGTGCTCACTTCCTCACGGCTTTTCAATAGATGTGCTAAGATGGAGAGAAGGAATCTCAAGGGGATCTAACTATAGACAAAGGACTACAGACAGCTAAAAAATGCTGAGAGCAGGAGAAATATTATTCCTCAGGGTTGAGTTCTGTTTCATTTTACAAGTGGTCAAACCTATAATCATATACATAAAAAAGTTGAACATGCTATGTTTGTATATTTAAGTGTGTGTTTATGTGTGTGCATGCACACATACAGAAACATATGCACACAAATATGCACGCTAACACCATTCATAAGGGAGGAACTTTTGTGCTTTTATTGTTACCCAGTGCCCCCATTCTTTTTTTTTTTTTTCTTTCTTTTCTTTTTTTTTTTTTTTTCGGAGCTGGGGACCGAACCCAAGGCCTTGCGCTTCCTAGGCAAGCTCTACCACTGAGCTAAATCCCAACCCAGTGCCCCCATTCTTAATGAGGTCTCACTTAGTATTATTTAATGACTTGTGCTTGGGAAATAACCAATATTTAGAGGTTAGAACTTTGGTTCTAAAATTCTCCTAAAGTCCCTTTAAACTCTTCGGCACTTTATAGAAGTACAAAGCTTGCATGTAGGTAGGCCTTTTGTGCTTGGCTTATTAGCCGATTCTGAGTTTAATTCATCTGTGCTGTATTCAGCCAGTCTCGCTTGTTTATATTTCCTTTCCCATACAATATTAACAGGAAATACAGCACAATTTTTATATTTGGAGTAGAGCAGATGCTTGTCCCTTTTTAAAAAAAAAATCGAAGCCTGTTACTATACATGCTAGTTAGGCTGTTATTACAAATTACTTAGGATAAGCCTCCATCACATTTCTGGTACATCTGCTTCTTAGGCTCCCTGGATCATAAGTTGCGTGTGAATTCAGTCATAATCAGCACTATCCACTTTCCTACGGACTTATGTCAATTTGCTACACACTCCAAGCAGCATGTTTGAGAGCAGCTGTTTCCCAACGCACCCAACAAGTGCTGTTGCCAATTTTGGTATCAGCTATTCAGTGACCTGATTACTCATGAGTTCAGAATCTTCCAAATACATGCTTTCAAACACGTGTTATATTACTTGGGTGTTTTCTTTTGTGAAATGCTTTTTTTAAAATGCTCCCCCCATTTTCTATTGTTATCGGCTGCTTTCTATTAGGCGGTAGGTAGTGTACAATTTATTTTGAAGGAGAGAAGAATATTACGTTTTCAGTAGGAAATCAAAGAGGAAACCACATTCCTGTGAGAACAATGGATGCCGGAACTTTCATTTGTATGGGGAGTATAAGGTGCACAAGTGCTCTTCATAGTAAGGGGGAAATCTGGGTGACAAGGTCGAGGAAAATAAAACCGAGTAGCTAAGATGTCACAGGGAAGGCCATGAAAATTCAGAAGACATCAGTTTGCAGGGAGAGATTCATCTATTCTTGAAACTACATGACTGTTTATTAGTGAACAACCCACTGTGGGCCTGTGTACTGGAGGCTTTCCGTGGAGATCTCTGGCTCGGCCAGGTGTGAGGATTCAGGCGAAGGGGAGAGACTGCAAGGAGGGAGGGGGAATCGCTTCCACTGCCTCCGTCTCCACGTCTCCACTTCTGCCGCTTCAGTTGCTCCAAGATGCTGCACTGAGCTGCTCTTTGCTGAGTCAGGCCGTCCCCTGAGCTGTTGGGAGACTGAGTAGCCAGCGAGGGGTGGTGCAAAGGGCTGGGGGTAGGGGTAGGGAGCTTCTGGTGGTGGTTTTTTTTTGGGGGGGCGAGGGAGCAGATTTTTTCCCCAAGCGGCAGTGTTACAGCTTTTGTGACAGAAGCTCTCAGAGGACAGAGTAAATTCTCACACCTTTATT